>NC_086447.1:548074300-548374300 GCF_028390025.1 Pseudophryne corroboree | reverse complement strand
CTGCAGATTACAGGTATGGCCACACCCCTATTGGGTATGGTGACCTCCCTGAATCCCGCTGGCAGCAACTACTTGTGATGGAGTTAATTGGGAGCTACCAGAGGCTTGCCAGTCTCTGTTCGGGGGGTATCTTTTTGTTTCCCCTGTATGTGGCTCATAACTCCGTTTCTGCGGACCTTGCTCCCAATGTCGTGTGTCGTGTCGTTGTCTAGGGGGTTGGTATGAGTTTCGTGAATTCTTCATTCTACAATCTCGTGCCATGTGTCCCTGTTTATGACAAGAATAACAAGTAACCACATTTGACTTACCCACAGGGTTTGGTGATATAAACAAAGGCTGCCTTGTGGTCAGGGCCTGTATACTTACTGCCATTAACTTATCACCTTGTTGTTCCCTGTGTCTGGTGATGTTCCTATCGTTATCAATAGCAGCCTCTCTCAAAGTAGCCACAGACAGACCTCGCCAACATGGTTGTGTGGTCTGTACCCTAGTCTTCAATGATTCTTTTAAACCATCCATCAGTACCGATACTGCTACTTCTCGATGGTTTATGTTTGTTTTAATGTCCTCTATGCCTGTGTATTTTGCCATTTCTGATAATGCTCTGTGAAAATACTCTGCAGCTGTTTCTGACTCCTTCTGTTTAATGGAGAATATTTTGTTCCATTTAACTACGGCTGGGAAATACTCTTTTAACTGTAAGCTTATTCTTTTTACATTGTCTTTGTTGTACACATCTGTAAGAGGGACATCCTGATCTAATCCACAGTCAGCTAAAAATTGAGCTGCGTCGACATTGGAGGGTAAACATGCTCTCAGCAATATCTGCCAGTCTTTATTGTTGGGCTCTACAGTGTTACCTAGGTCTCTGATGTATTTTTGGCTGGCAACTAAGTCTTTTCTAGGGTCAGGGAATTCAGACACTATGGTCCTTAATTCCATTCGGGAAAATGGGCTGTACATGGCAATGTTCCTAACAGGAGTGACTCCTGAAGTGTCTGTTTTCCCATTTGGAACTACTATTACCTTAACAGGATTAACTCTAACAACCTCATCCTGTGTAGATTCTACAAGCTGTGGTGAAATAGTTTCAGCATAGTGTATGGTGCCGTACTTACCCGTTGATACGACCTCACCTATCCCTCCGCTAGGGGCTTTCGTTACTAATCTCGGGGGTTGAGCTGTGCCTACAGTGGTCTCTGCTATGGTGGCTGCTAGAGAGAGCGCTGAAATTGTTGCCGATTCGTCCTCTTGATCACACTCCTGAGGAAAGTTCAAAACAGGGTACAACTTGCACGGGCTAATACTTGCATTGGTTAATTGGTTAACATTATTTTTAACATTTACACAGTTGCTAAGTGTTTGTTTGTTACACCTTAATGCGTCATTCTCCGCAACCAATTTTTCTCCCGATATATATGGTGGCGGTGGGGCCGTGGCTATCAGTTTTCTGATCGAGCCAGATCCCGCCGCCTGAGCCAATCCTCTCTGTATGTCACCCTCCTGTTGCCACAACTGTAAATAATCATAATGCTTGATTCGTCTCTTGGCTGATTTAATGAGACATATCCTTCTCCTTAAATTCGTTAACACTTCTGTGCTGAAGCTACCTACTCTTGGGAATTTCTCCCCGTCATGTACCGTCATTCTCTCCCATTCATCACATAAAACTTCTGTGTGACTTCCGTATTTCTCACACATTACGTATCTTGCCGACCCGACTGGTCGGTTCACTGAATCAACCCGAACCGAGGTTGATCGCCCCCTACCTGAACAAGTGGCCCCCATAGTTCGAAGGTGTTGCTTTATTCAACCAACCCTTACGCAAACCAAAATGTTCAAAATAGGCTGACGGTGGCGGTTTACCGAGTACCCCACTCACTCGCCCACGCCGACCAATACGACCTGATCACACCGATATGGTGCTGGCGTACTCGACCTAGGGCCCCTGCGACCTGAACCTCTATTTACTGGAACCTGTGAGGGTGATCCGAAGAACACTTACTCTTTCCAGTAACTATTGGTTGTTGGATAGTTCCTGAGTGAGCAGCGAACCTCCCTTAAAATAAAAAAAATTACACAAATCACGTTAGAATGTACAAATAGCGTTTATGACCTTCGTACACAAATAGTACCGGTCAGGTTTACTAATGCACACAATTACGTGCGGTACAATCGTTCAGCACATAAGCAACTAATCTTATGTACGGAGCGACCAGTGGAATCGAAAATTGCGGCTGCGAATTCCTTCAGCCAGAGCTTGTATGGCCTATATGGGTGTTGCACCAACCCTTTCTTGGTGTTGTGCCTGTGGACTGTATAGCGGACTTCCTTGTCTGCTGTACCTGAACCTGCTGGTCTGCTATGACCTCCTGGTCTGTTACAGTATGACCTCCTGGTCTGCTACACTCTAATGCTCAAATTGTATGTTTTAACCAGGAATGCCTCCCTAGCCACCATGTACGTCACTTACACGCATGTACCTCACGAGAACTCGACTTTTCTTGTGGTTCAACCTCAAAAATTGTAAAAACAAACACTCACTCACCACATATACACTTTTGTTTCTATTTCTATTTCTGCGCAGAAATTTTCTTCAGACCGGATGTGTTACAAATTAGGAGAAGGAACTGTTAATTTAAATTTCGAATGTTAAAAATAGATTTGCGCGATTTATCGCCTTGCATTATTTACCGCGTTGCGCTATTTATCGTGTTGGGAAAAAAAATTTGACGCTTGTGATTTGAGTTACGTGGGCGTACCCGTACGCTCCGTTGCGTAATATACGCTGCGTGCGTCGGCCCTTGGGTTGCGTACACAAGTCTCAGTCTTTTGTTAGAGACACGTGTACGCAAAGCAAAGATCCACCGTAACACAATTTATACGTTTATCAATGTAGATGATCCTTTATCATCTACCACGCACCACACTGACTTCGCCTTGTCTCTCAGGCACAGCTGTGTGTTTGTCTATACTTTAACTATATTACCTTTACTCTTAAACTATGAAATAGCGGCAAATCTCTCTTAGCACGTTTATCAACTATAAAACTGGCAAACAGAAGAGTGATATACGAAAATACACAAATGAAAAAGAAATGCAGATATATATGTGCGTGCGTGTGTACGCAAGACAGAAAAAAATAAACAGTTTTAAATGAGACTATCATTTTGTTCTTACCTTTGCTGCTGGATAATGTCTGCTGAAATTACCTAGTGCAGATATGTGAAGGACAGGACGAGCCCGCAATTGATAAAGCTAAATATTTATCTTATAAAATACTCTTTATGAGGTCTAAGAACACTGTACGCTATCTACGTATGAAGTACCGTAAGGGTACGCACGTTGCGTAACAATCGCTTAGCCGTAGTCGAGACGCTCTAGCGTCACGTTCGCTCACGGCCAAGAGATCACTGGCAGGCACGCTATTGGCTGCTGACTAACGTAATGATTCACTATAGCGTAGCGAACGCTCGGGACCACGAGGAGATCACCAGCGGCGCTGACGCTCACAATGTTAAACCTTTATATCTAAACCATAAACAATGTAATATGCTGTAAACCTTTGTGTAGAGATAGGGTGTAGATGCAACCTAGTGTAACCTTATTAACTTAAAAGCTGTTTGAGCGTCACCGACGCTCTGAGAATACTAGACACTATAAGAAATACACAGATACCTGGGCTTAGGGTCCAACGCCTAATATGTATATATTTTGAATGATAAACTTGCAAAAGAATTAATATAAATACAAATCATACACTACAATATAACATAGACTACCTAACCAGATAACTACACAGGAAATATAATACAATTACTATTTAAAGGAAAATAAGAGAGAAAGAGGAGAAGGAAGAGGGAGAGAGAGAAATTGGCCCACAATAACAAGAAGATCAATATAGTTGCGGAGAAACACTTACGCACAAGGGGAAACGATCGCATGCGCCTCGATATCCAGCTCCCGATTATCAGCAATGAGAACCGTTGAAGAGAGTGAACTGGATATGGTCGGCCTGCCTATTTATGCCCCACACACAATACAATTCAATGGTCCCTACAATCTCATTGTTCATTGGACACAGGAATTCGGCTTCGCATTATAACAAAAGGTCATAGGTTGATTCATACAGGTGGGCTGTGACTGCTTCCAACTGTTCAGGTGGGTGGGACACTGAGTTTCCCGCCGCATTACTAAATAAGAACAAATAATAGTAAATGGACATAAACTTCTTATGTCCATAACTATTCGCACGAGCGATTAATCCGCTCCAAACCAACACCGGAATATTGCTATTTAAATACTCTTCCGATGGGTACCAAACACCACTGTATGACCCCTGTTAGACCCTTTGTACAATACAAAGAGGGATCTCTCTGTTCAGGAACATGCTATGTTAACTAAACTTTCAGAATCTATCAAAGGGACCATGATCTACAAAATACATTATATAGTGAAAATATGTAACGATTGAGTCGCACGCTACGATCACATAAACTCTACCGTAAATACGCATACCGTGCGCCTGCGGGTGCCCGCGACTGTGAGTATGCGCACGTACGGGAGAGCGCACGCATGCGCAGCACGGACCTGTGTGAGGTGCAAATATGGTAGTGTGCATAGAGATATTTTTCTGACTTTGACACATGTTTAAAAGAGCTAGTGGAAAAGGGGTATTAGATAGAGATGAGCGCCTGAAATTTTTCGGGTTTTGTGTTTTGGTTTTGGGTTCGGTTCCGCGGCCGTGTTTTGGGTTCGAACGCGTTTTGGCAAAACCTCACCGAATTATTTTTGTCGGATTCGGGTGTGTTTTGGATTCGGGTGTTTTTTTCCAAAAACACTAAAAAACAGCTTAAATCATAGAATTTGGGGGTCATTTTGATCCCAAAGTATTATTAACCTCAAAAACCATAATTTACACTCATTTTCAGTCTATTCTGAATACCTCACACCTCACAATATTATTTTTAGTCCTAAAATTTGCACCGAGGTCGCTGTGTGAGTAAGATAAGCGACCCTAGTGGCCGACACAAACACCGGGCCCATCTAGGAGTGGCACTGCAGTGTCACGCAGGATGTCCCTTCCAAAAAACCCTCCCCAAACAGCACATGACGCAAAGAAAAAAAGAGGCGCAATGAGGTAGCTGTGTGAGTAAGATTAGCGACCCTAGTGGCCGACACAAACACCGGGCCCATCTAGGAGTGGCACTGCAGTGTCACGTAGGATGTCCCTTCCAAAAAACCCTCCCCAAACAGCACATGACGCAAAGAAAAAAAAAGGCGCAATGAGGTAGCTGTGTGAGTAAGATTAGCGACCGTAGTGGCCGACACAAACACCGGGCCCATTTAGGAGTGGCACTGCAGTGTCACGTAGGATGTCCCTTCCAAAAAACCCTCCCCAAACAGCACATGACGCAAAGAAAAAGAGATAGTATACTCGTAACTAGTATGTATGTATAAAGAAAGAAAAAAAAACCACGGTTAGGTGGTATATACAATTATGGACGGGCTGCCGAGTGCCGACACAGAGGTAGCCACAGCCGTGAACTACCGCACTGTACTGTGTCTGCTGCTAATATATAGACTGGTTGATAAAGAGATAGTATACTCGTAACTAGTATGTATGTATAAAGAAAGAAAAAAAAACCACGGTTAGGTGGTATATACAATTATGGACGGGCTGCCGAGTGCCGACACAGAGGTAGCCACAGCCGTGAACTACCGCACTGTACTGTGTCTGCTGCTAATATATAGACTGGTTGATAAAGAGATAGTATACTCGTAACTAGTATGTATGTATAAAGAAAGAAAAAAAAACCACGGTTAGGTGGTATATACAATTATGGACGGGCTGCCGAGTGCCGACACAGAGGTAGCCACAGCCGTGAACTACCGCACTGTACTGTGTCTGCTGCTAATATATAGACTGGTTGATAAAGAGATAGTATACTCGTAACTAGTATGTATGTATAAAGAAAGAAAAAAAAACCACGGTTAGGTCACTGGTATATACAATTATGGACGGGCTGCGGAGTGCCGACACAGAGGTAGCCACAGCCGTGAACTACCGCACTGTACTGTGTCTGCTGCTAATATATAGACTGGTTGATAAAGAGATAGTATACTCGTAACTAGTATGTATGTATAAAGAAAGAAAAAAAAACCACGGTTAGGTGGTATATACAATTATGGACGGGCTGCCGAGTGCCGACACAGAGGTAGCCACAGCCGTGAACTACCGCACTGTACTGTGTCTGCTGCTAATATATAGACTGGTTGATAAAGAGATAGTATACTTGTAACTAGTATGTATGTATAAAGAAAGAAAAAAAAACCACGGTTAGGTCACTGGTATATACAATTATGGACGGGCTGCCGAGTGCCGACACAGAGGTAGCCACAGCCGTGAACTACCGCACTGTACTGTGTCTGCTGCTAATATATAGACTGGTTGATAAAGAGATAGTATACTCGTAACTAGTATGTATGTATAAAGAAAGAAAAAAAAACCACGGTTAGGTCACTGGTATATACAATTATGGACGGGCTGCCGAGTGCCGACACAGAGGTAGCCACAGCCGTGAACTACCGCACTGTACTGTGTCTGCTGCTAATATATAGACTGGTTGATAAAGAGATAGTATACTCGTAACTAGTATGTATGTATAAAGAAAGAAAAAAAAACCACGGTTAGGTCACTGGTATATACAATTATGGACGGGCTGCCGAGTGCCGACACAGAGGTAGCCACAGCCGTGAACTACCGCACTGTACTGTGTCTGCTGCTAATATAGACTGGTTGATAAAGAGATAGTATACTACTAATATTATATACTGGTGGTCAGGTCACTGGTCACTAGTCACACTGGCAGTGGCACTCCTGCAGCAAAAGTGTGCACTGTTTAATTTTAATATAATATTATGTACTCCTGGCTCCTGCTATAACCTATAACTGGCACTGCAGTAGTGCTCCCCAGTCTCCCCCACAATTATAAGCTGTGTGAGCTGAGCAGTCAGACAGATATATAATATATAATGATGATGCAGCACACTGGCCTGAGCCTGAGCAGTGCACACAGATATGGTATGTATGTGACTGAGTCACTGTGTGCTGTGTATCGCTTTTTTCAGGCAGAGAACGGATTATAAATAAAAGTGGTGGTCACTGGTCACTATCAGCAAAACTCTGCACTGTACACTACTGAGTACTCCTAATGCTCCCCAAAATTAGTAAATCAAGTGTCTAAACGGAGAGGACGCCAGCCACGTCCTCTCCCTATCAATCTCAATGCACGTGTGAAAATGGCGGCGACGCGCGGCTCCTTATATAGAATCCGAGTCTCGCGATAGAATCCAAGCCTCGCGAGAATCCGACAGCGTCATGATGACGTTCGGGCGCGCTCGGGTTAACCGAGCAAGGCGGGAAGATCCGAGTCGCTCGGACTCGTGAAAAAAAACATGAAGTTCTGGCGGGTTCGGATTCAGAGAAACCGAACCCGCTCATCTCTAGTATTAGATATCAACTGTGGCACTCTAAATTAACAAAACAGCTACAGTACAAAACCTATCACATAAAGTTGAATGTTAGTGACAAAAATCGTACTACAAACGATTTCCTCACATATAAGACTATATACCACTCTAATCTTAATGCCCTGGACACTGCCAAACAAACATCTCATCTCTGCTCAAGCCTCTAACCCCAAGTGGCTTTTTAATACATTTTAAAACATTTAAAGTGCACGTATGAAACTCAAATCTACCTATCCTCCCCAGATTTGTCACCATCTGTATTGGTCCATTTCACTGAATGCCTTTCTGCTGTTTCATCTTGGATGTAATCTCGCCACCTCAAACTTAATATTTCCTAAACAGAATTAATTATATTTCCACTGACCGATGGTAGTTACCATCCTGATATCTCTATCACTGTTGACAATGTTACAATCAATCCTACCCTACAAGCTCGCTGCCTAGGTGTTATCCTTGGCTCTGAACTGTCCTTTGTTCCCCGCATTCAATCTTTCTCAAATTCATGTTATTCATCTAAAAACATATCCAAAATACAACCTTACACAAGAAACTACAAAAAAGCTAATCTATGCTGCCATTATCTCCCACATTGATTATTGCAATGGTATTCTTACTGGTCTTACCAAAAAAAGACTGTTACCACTACTATCCATTCTGAAGGCAGGCTGTAAGGCTAATTTTCCTCGCTAGACATTCATCGTCTGCAGATCAACAGAGCTTGTATCATATTGTAGCACTTTGTGTGCAGATTCAGAGACTCAATCGCACACTGAAATACAAATGTCATATCAAATTAGTCAGCACAGTCTCCTCATGCGTACTAGTCACACTGTAAGATGCATTTTCGGCAAAAAAACATGCAAAAAAATGACGATGCCAGAAGATTCTCACGCAAACTGGCGTGCCAATAAGGGCTATTTGTCGTGACTGCAGAAAAGATGTATGATGACATATCTGTATTTCTAGTTAAAAATGTCTTGCAAATTAGTCGTGTATTAGAGCAATAACCAATAACAATGTTTGTCTATGCAAAAAAGATTGTTAACAAAGCCCCCCCAAAAAATACAGAACATAATGAAAAGAAAAGTGGTGTAAGATGGATTTGTCCTTAGCCTCTCCCACCAACTCATTATGTTGTATATTAAAAATGACACACACAGTTTAACAAACCAAGCACTTCAGCAACAGGTATTGCCACTATTGAGGCTGAAATGTTGGTTTGTTTGGGTCCCCACAAAACAAGCTATAAATGGGATCCAATCAGCATACGGGTATTTAGGATGCCGGCAGTTGGAATACCAATGCTGGAATCCTGACTGTGGTTGGAATGCTGACACTGGGATCCTGCCATGGATCAAAATTCCGGTGCTGGAATTCTGACTGCAGGTATCCCAAATGTAAGTATGCCGGGGCTCCCTAGAATCATTCCGCAGAGGGTGTGTGTGTTAATTTTATGCAGCAGGCATGGGGGAGGGAGTTAGGCTTTGAGGGGGAATGTTAGGTTTAGGCTGCAGGGATGGTGGTTAGGATTAGGCACCACCAGGGAGGGTTAGACTGAAGGGGGAGGAGAATTTGGGGTCAGGCTGCGGGAGGGAGGGTTAGGGGTAGAAGAGGAAGGTTTGCATACTTACCTTACAAGTGTTGGGATTCTATCATCAGGATGCCACTGTCGATATTCTGACTGCCAGCATCCCAAGTGCAGGGATCTCAATAACGTCCCCTATCAATGGTCTTAAGGCAGCTAACAGTATTGTTAATCATTTATACAGTTGGAAGATGTAATTCTCATCCTGATCCTTACCCACATCAGTGTTAATATAATCATCACCATTTCTGCTAATGACTTACTGCGCTAATAAAAATTCAGGTGCATAAATGAACAAGTACACACACTTCACTAGTTGATTTACATATCTTTATAACTCCTAATCAAAAAAGCTTATATATAGATGAATTGACAAACATTTAATATAATTTAAAATTGATCAATTAACGGCATCCAATGCTGTATAAGAAAAATATAAAAGACAATAGTCACGTGACATTTGTCATATAAATACGACACAGCAGCAAACAACAAGTGTCTTCAATTATATCACTGTAGCATTTTTATAAAAGCAACATTGTGTCTTTGCTAAAATCCAATATAAGAGCAGTTTTGATTCCCAGAGTTGACTTATCCTTATCACCAATGATTGGAAAAAATCATGTTTTTCCTGGTTGCAGCTGCAGCACTAGTGCTAGGTTGTTGCTCCTGATCTTCTGTCGACTGATCCATAATTGGTTTTATATTTGACACCTGCCAAGAAATTCATGTTTGAAACTTGAAAATTGGTTTGGGGTATAGATGATGCGGGACACCACCACGCACAGAACAGTAATATAAGCTGTGTCACTCATCTGAACACACACTAAATAAATATACAATATAATTTTTAAACTCAATTAGAAAAGACCACATTTTTTGTTTTGAAAACTTTACATATCTGGAACTCATCAAAACAAAGAGGTCTTCTTTGGGTGCAGTACAGTAATAAGCATACTATTTTCTGACACATAATAACAATAATTGTATGTATATAGTGCTCTTTCTCCAATAGGACCCATGGTGCTTAACTGATAGAATTAACATAATATAGTAAAGAAACAATGAAAAGAAAAGTTTTTCATAAAATACAGAGAGCACTGAGATACTAAAGGGACAATATGTAAATGCTAGAGTAAACAGGAAATCTTGAGTCTGTTTATGGAAGCTTATCGAACTGTACAGGGGAGTGAGTTCCATAGAATCAGAGCCACATGGCTAAAAACTCGACCCCCAGATGAATTATGGGAGGTTGTAGGTACAGCTAAAAGTTCTTCATCTTCATATCACAGTAATTGAGTGGGACAATATGGAATCAGAAGATGCTTCTGGTCATGTAGGGCTTTAAAAGTCAGTAAGCCAATCTTGAAGACATACAGAGAACAAGTGGAGGGAGTAGAGAATGGGTCTTATGTGGTTAGAAATTATGAGGCTGATTTGTTAACAGCCTGGCAGCAGTGTTTTGTACCAGCTTTAAGTGGTGCAATTATTTTGATAGGAGATCAAGGTAGAGGGCATGCAGCAGTCTAATCAAGATGATACAAATACAAGTATGACTTTTGGCAGATCTTCACCGGGAATTACAGTAAGTGTTTGATTATGGCTATGTTCTTAAGATGAAAAAATAAGCATTTGATTGTGGCTGATATCTGATGTTTAAGTGTCAAGCCACCATCCAGGACAATGCCAAGATTCCGCACATGATCAGTGTTTTATAATTCTGTACCCCCAAGTGTCAATCCAATTGGTTGGCAATGCTGCAGTCTTGTCCTTTGATGTTGATCTGATCCTATCATAAGGACGTTTGTTTTATCAGGATTCAGTCTAAGCCAACTGGCACTAATCCACTCCTGAAGCTCAGCTAGACAGCCATTTAGAGTTGCTATTGGGTTCTCAGTGCCTGCAGCAAAGGACAAGTACAGTTGTGTATCATTTGTATACATCATCATATAGTATACAGCAGTGAGAGTTTTCCTAGGAAAAAAAAGTGCAGGTTCACTTAAATGGCACCCTAAAAAGAATTACATTATATTTTTTTGACAGCAGTGTCTGAACACATAATCACAGAGCTCCTAGTAATAATGTTGCTGTAAAATTACGTTATCTTTTTTTAAAAGTAAAGTACCTGAACACACAAGCACACAGGGCTCCTGGTCAAAATGGCACCCTTAAATTATGTTCTGTCATAACATAGTGCCTCAGTGCAGCACCCTCTCCGCCTGACCTCTTGTGTGTGTGAAAATATTCAATGAATTCTCCAGTGATCCTTTTCTGGCACACAAGACACTACCTCACAGTGCAGCACACCCTCTCCCTTAAAAGTATATTTACTAAAGTACAGGTTTTTAGAAGTGGAGATGTTGCCCATAGCAACCAATCAGATTCTACATATCATTTATCTAGCACCTTCCAGAAGATAATAGCTGGAATCTGATTGGTTGCAATGGGCAACATCTCCACTTCTAAAAATCTGCACCTTAGCAAATATACTCCTTAGTCCCTTGTGTGAAATGGCACCTGTTCACGAGGGGGGGCTTATATGCAATCCAAAACACATGTGATCCGGCACTGGGGAGATTACATTTTGCCTTGTTTTGGGACCTGAGCACAGCAAGAAGACCCAAGCCGGTGCTTAGATCAACACGTAACAGTATAGTTTCCATGGAAACCGAACCATACACCTGTAATTGTTTGTGTATAAGGTGTAAGGATATATTGGATCTCATATTGTGCTGTATACATTGTATCCGGAAAGTATTCACAGCGCTAAACTTTTTCCACATTTTGTTATGTTACAGCCTTATTCCAAAATGGAATAAATTAATTTATCCCTCAGAATTCTACACACAATACCCCATAATGACAATATGAAAAAAGTTTTTTGGAGATTTTTGCAAATTTATTAAAACTGAAAATCTGAGAAATCACATGTACATAAGTATTCACAGCCTTTGCTCAATATTTTGTTGATGCACCTTTGGCAGCAATTACAGCCTCAAATCTTTTTGAATATGATGCCACAAGCTTGGCACACCTATCTTTGGGCAATTTTGCCCATTCCTCTTTGCAGTACCTCTCAAGCTCCATCAGGTTCAATGGGAAGCGTCAGTGCACAGACATTTTCAGATCTCTCCAAAGATGTTCAATCGGATTCAAGTCTAGGTTCTGGCTAGGTAACTCAATGACATTCACAGAGTTGTCCTGAAGCCACTCCTTTGATATCTTGGCTCTGTGCTTAGGTTCGTTGTTCTTCTGAAAGATGAACCATCTCCCCAGTCTAAGGTCAAGAGCCCTCTGGAGCAGGTTTTCATCCAGGATGTCTATGTACATAGCTGCATTCATCTTTCCCTCTATCCTGACTAGTCTTCCAGTCCTGCGGCTGAAAACATCCCCACAGCATGATGCTGCCACCATCATGCTTCACTGTAGGGATGGTATTGGTCTGGTGATGAGCGGAGTCTGGTTTCCTCCAAACATGACGCCTGGTATTCACGCCAAAGAGTTCAATCTTTGTCTCATCAGACCATGGTCTGAAAGTCCTTCAGGTGCATTTTGGCAAACTTTAGGCGGGCTGCCATGTGCTTTTTACTAAGGAGTGGCTTCCATCTGGCCACTCTACCATACAGTTCACAATACCAAAAAATTTGAGATCTGTGTTTATACCAACAGCGCTATAGTAAATTGAAAACCAGTTATAGTAAAGATATCACCATTACATTCCTTATTGGCGATTCCTGTGGTAGAGTCTTCAAATAAAATTGACTGGTGCGATTTCTCCAGGATATAGTAACATGTAGGGAAACATGAAAACAAAAGAACCAATGTGTAGTAAATTCCTCATATACGTCAGATAAATCTAGATTATTCTTTTTCAAGAAAGCTAGTGGTGGTTTTAGGCGTACCCCACTCACACTTTAATCAAAAATTCTAAACCCATCAAGGTTTCTTTTTCCAATGCCAAGGCCTGATTCACTTGAACTGCACCTGGCAAGTAAGTATGATCTATAGTATATTGGTGGAGCGTACCCCAAAACTCACACTCGCGAGAGGGGTTATAAGCACATCAAGGTATCTTTAGAGACTTGAAATGTATAGATGGAGCGTACCCCAAGACTCACACTCGCGAAGTAGATAAAAAGCACATCAAGGTATCTTTAAAATAACAGGGAAATCTGTGGATCAACTTGTGCGTACCAAAACTCACAGTTTTTAATGTAGTCGTACTCCCATCAAGGTATCTTTAGGTTCCACTCCCCGTATAGTGTCCTTGGTGGTGACAGTCTAGCCTCCCAAAAAAGAACTCACTCTCCTCAGATGGGGGTAGGGGGGTACAAAAATTTTAATAAAACCGGCAGATAAAGGGGGGGGAATTGTCCTAATGGACATTGAGAAATATGAAGGTGAGGTTTTCAGGCAGTTAAACGACACCACCGTTTACAAAAAATTAAGAAATAATCCCAGTGACACAATTTATTCCAAACTGAGAAATCTGGTAGAAAAATATGAAAAGAAGGGGACACTAAGTAAGCAGGAGGTGAAGTTTATAATAATAGAAAATCAGATTGTGCCGGTAATGTATATCCTCCCGAAAGTACATAAAAGCCTTATAGACCCTCCAGGGCGACCAATTATATCAGGAGTGGATTCAATCACAGCAAATTTGTCGCAAGTAATTGATCATATTCTCCAACCCTTAGTTCTACTAAATAAATCACATTTGAAAGACACTAAGGATTTCCTGTTGGCTCTAGAAACCATCAAATGGGAAGAGGGAAACCATCTGGTAACCGCAGATGTGACCTCCCTCTACACCATTATCGATCATAGACAGGGTGTAGAGGCAGTTAAAGGTTTTTTGGAACAATCGAATCTTTCAGATGATATAAGGGAATTTACCGTGGAGGGTATATCTCTAATTTTAGAGAATAACTTTTTTCTGTTTAAGGACCAGTTCTATCTCCAAAGAACTGGTACGGCGATGGGCACCAGGTTCGCCCCGAGCTACGCCAATCTCTTCATGGGACAATGGGAGACCGATGTCATCTGGTCCAGTGGCGTGCTCGGGACGAGCCTGGTAGCCTATCTCTGCTACATAGACGATATTTTTTGCGTCTGGCGGGGTGATATAGATTCTTTAAATGTTTTTTGTGCAGATTTAAATTCTAATGATAGAAACATCAAACTATCTTTCAACATCGATCAAGAGTCAGTGAATTTTTTAGACATAACAGTCTATATAAATGATGGTAAAATAAATACTAAGACGTTCACTAAGCCTACAGACTCTGGGGCATATATACCAATGGATAGTTGTCATCACCAGAGTTGGCTTAATTCCATCCCTGTGGGTCAACTAAAAAGACTAAAAAGGAACTGCAGCGACAATGTGATCTTTAAGGAACAAGCCTCTGTCTTATCTAGGAAATTTGAAAACTGCGGGTACAAGAGTACAAATGTGGCTAGGGCCATGGAAGATGTTAATACATTAGAACGGAAGGATCTGTTAAGCAAAAGAGATTCGAAAAGACAGAACGATAAGAAATTTGAATGGGCGTTTATAACAGATTATACCGTTCAACATAAGTCCATTGAAAAGATCCTCTACAAACATTGGAATCTTGTAAAAAACGATCCCATTATTGGTCCCCTCGTTCCAACTAAACCTGTACATATTTACCGTAGGGCCCCCAACTTAAAATCTAAATTGGTATCGAGTGCCTTCCACACCAAAACATCCACATCTGGGATTACCTCAAAAGGATTTTTTAGGTGTGGAAATTGTATGGGTTGTAGGAATATTAAAAGCAGTGGGTGTAATAAAATAGATAAAACATCTATCAATGGGAAAGTTATCGAAAAACGGGATTTTATCACTTGCGATACAAAGAATATAGTATATGCCATTACATGCAAGTGTAATCTCACCTATATAGGACGTACATCAAGACCATTCAAAATCAGGTTGGGGGAACATATTAGAAATATTAAAAAAGGAATGGACTCTCACTCGCTATCTGCCCATTTCAAATTAAAACACGAGTGTCGCACTTCAGACATTAGTGCGTTCTATGGTTTAAGGCACATAAAAAGCTCTCAGCGTAATAACAACACAGCAACAAGCTTGGCTAAAATGGAAATGAGCTGTATTTTCAATTATAATACATTGCATCCTGCAGGCTTAAATAACGACTTTGAGCTTAAATGGTTCATGTGATTAGTCCAATTCTGTTCTGTTAACTCGGTGTAATAATATATAGAAGAGTTACTTAAAACGTTGTTTTTCTTTACATATTGTATTCTCTATATATCGTGTCCCTCTACACTTATATATTAGGTGTGTTTTACATAAGCTTATCAGTATAATTTATATTCCCTCATAGGCGCAATTATCACCATAGCATAAATCAAATGGTGAAGTCCGGGACTCATATTCTACTATATACTTTAGAAACTACGTCTCCCATGAATCTCGTTACCGGAAATACGACACTTCCGGGAACGACAACTTCCGCCTGAACAAAGAAGATGTAATGCAAGCGGACTACATCCCCCAGAAACCTCGGGAGCGGAAATGAATAGTAGAGAGTCCATTCAAGATATAGGACTAATGTACTACACTACCCATGATGCCCAGCGATGCCGGACTTCCGGCCCGGCGTGAAATTTTATCTGTTGATAGTTTGAAAAGCTACATTTAATCCCTGGTTTATATCATGTAAACAGAGACACAATGAGAATGATTGTAAAACATCATGTGTTTTGTAATCCTCTGTGGAAGTGGCAAGGAGGATTAATATATTAAAATTATGTAATTTAATTTATGACATCACCTCCTGCTAATTTCTGATTGGACAGCTGTCCTTTAAATATCAAGTCACAACCACACTCTATTATGTCTCGATAAAGGCCCAAGCCAGGGCTGAAACGCGTTGACAAGCAGGAGTGTGAGTAGTGACAATCTATTTTCCGGATTTTTTTCATCAGTTTTTCTTATTTGATTTTTTTCTATTTGATTTTTTTCCTTGTTACTTAACAAAAAGGGATATCCTGTTTTCTCGGGACTCCCCATTTTTTCCTTGCCGGCTCTGCCTAGGAATTGTTTTATTCTGTATACTGTGGTTTTTATGGACTCAATACAGTCTGTCTGTATTCGTGACTTTTATTAAAATTTTTGTACCCCCCTACCCCCATCTGAGGAGAGTGAGTTCTTTTTTGGGAGGCTAGACTGTCACCACCAAGGACACTATACGGGGAGTGGAACCTAAAGATACCTTGATGGGAGTACGACTACATTAAGAACTGTGAGTTTTGGTACGCACAAGTTGATCCACAGATTTCCCTGTTATTTTAAAGATACCTTGATGTGCTTTTTATCTACTTCGCGAGTGTGAGTCTTGGGGTACGCTCCATCTATACATTTCAAGTCTCTAAAGATACCTTGATGTGCTTATAACCCCTCTCGCTAGTGTGAGTTTTGGGGTACGCTCCACCAATATACTATAGATCATACTTACTTGCCAGGTGCAGTTCAAGTGAATCAGGCCTTGGCATTGGAAAAAGAAACCTTGATGGGTTTAGAATTTTTGATTAAAGTGTGAGTGGGGTACGCCTAAAACCACCACTAGCTTTCTTGAAAAAGAATAATCTAGATTTATCTGACGTATATGAGGAATTTACTACACATTGGTTCTTTTGTTTTCATGTTTCCCTACATGTTACTATATCCTGGAGAAATCGCACCAGTCAATTTTATTTGAAGACTCTACCACAGGAATCGCCAATAAGGGATGTAATGGTGATATCTTTACTATAACTGGTTTTCAATTTACTATAGCGCTGTTGGTATAAACACAGATCTCAAATTTTTTGGTATTGTGAACTGTATTTGAGATGTGGTGACATCTCCTGAGATTTGTTATATCATTAGCTGCTTGGCGCCTGTCCTGGGACACCCCCAAAAAAATCTTTGCTCCATTGTATTACTCTACCATACAGGCCTGATTGGTTGATTGCTGCAGAGATGGTTGTCCTTCTGGGATGTTCTCGTCTCTCCACAGAGGAATGCTGTAGCTCTGACAGAGTGACCATAGGGTTCTTTAACACCTCCCTGACTAGGGCCGTTCTCTCCCGATCACTCAGTTTAGACAGCCGGCCAGCTTTAGGAAGAGTCCTGGTGGTTCCCAACTTCTTCCATTTACAGATGACAGAGGCCACTGTGCTCATTAGGACCTTCAAAGCAGCAGATATTTTTCTGTACCCTGTTCCAGATTTGTGCCTCGAGACAATCCTGTCTCGGAGGTCTACAGACAATTCCTTTGACTTCATGTTTGGTTTATGCACTGTCAAGTGTGGGACCTTATATAGACAGGTGTGTGCCTTTCCAAATCATGTCCAATCAACTGAATTTACCACAGGTGGACTCCAATTAAGCTGTAGGAACATCTCAAGGATGATCAGTGGAAGCAGGATGCACCTGAGCTCAATTTTGAGCTTCATGGCAAAGGCTGTGAATACTTATGTACATGTGATTTCTTAGTTTTTTATTTTTAATTAATTTGCAAAAATCTAAAAAAAAACTTTTTTCACTTTGTCATTATGGGGCATTGTGTGCAGAATTTTGAGGGAAAAAAATTATTTATTCCATGTTGGAGTAAGGCCAGAGCCGGCGCTACCCGCTCAGCAAGGGTATGCATTGCAGGGAGGCGCTGAGGTGAAGAGGCGCTCTCCCTGCTCTGCTACCCTGCCGCTGCGCCTGTCAGTCTGGATGACAGGTAGCGGCGCTGGCAGCGGGTAGCGTGGCTCCCTCCTCTCCTCCTCCCCAGTGAGACGGCAGGCACTGTGCAGAGTGACTCACCCCTCACACAACTCTGCTGCCGCCGCCATCCCCCATTCCGAACTGTATTGGGGGGCGTGGCCTAATCGCGGGAGGTGTGGCCACGCCCCCTTATGGAAAAAGTTTTTTTTTTTAAATCTTTATGGCGCCTGATGATCCCTGAGCCCCTGGCCAGCCCTCTGGCAGGGTAAATTCGGAGTAGAAACATGAACAGTGTGAGCACCCTCCGCCCCCCACCCCACCTATACAGTAACAGGCAGAGGCTCAGCAATATGCTGCTGCCCAGTAAAGAGGGATAGTGGTGGGAGTGTGGCAGACCAGGGTCCATGCTGGGCCACTCCATAAGTCCCAGGCCTGGGTAATTAGTACCCGCTCCCCCCCCCCCCATCATCACTGCCGACATCCTACAGCCGCTGAAGTAACGGAGCCTGCAAGAAGGCGGAGAAGGGAGAGGAGGAGCAGCACCAGCGCCGGGACCTCCTGCAGGTAACGGGGCTGCACTGTGGAGGGAATGAGTGGCTGTACCTGGCATAGGGGGCTATTCAAAGATGAATGCAGATAGTGTATATGCAGCCAGATCTGCGTTCATCTCTGCACATGCTGAGGGCCGCCCAGCACAAGGCAAGGCCGCCCAGCATGTGTGGCGCCGCCTCCCGATGCATCCGCAATTTGATTGCGGACGCATCTGATCTAAGGTTGACCCCTGGCAGTGAAGCCTGGTCAGAAGCCATTTTTTTATGGGAGCGGCTGTGTGTGACGTCCCGGCCTACCCCCTTTTTTACCAGCGTCACCCCCGCAACACCTTAACTCCGCTACGCTGCCGCCTATCAATCACATTGTGGTCGCATCCATTGGGGAAGCGACCACAATGTGTGTGGCCTCATACCCACTGCACATGCACAGTTTGCTGCCACTGGCAAACTGCGCTGAGGGCCGCTATTACAGCGGGGTCTCAATGACCTTCATAATGTGTATAATGGGCTCTACTCTGGCGTAATGTGTAACAGCGGCTCTCCTGTATGGCGTAAGGTGTATAAGGGTACTACTGTGCGGTGTAATGTGACTAATGGACCCTAATGTGCGGTGTAATGTGAATAATGGACCCTACTGTGCGGTGTAATGTGAATAACGGACACTACTGTGCGGTGTAATGTGACTAACGGACACTACTGTGCGGTGTAATGTGACTAACGGACACTACTGTGCAGTGTAATGTGACTAACGGACATTACTATGCGGTGTAATGTGACTAACGGACACTACTGTGCGGTGTAATGTGACTAACGGACACTACTGTGCGGTGTAATGTGACTAACGGACACTACTGTGCGGTGTAATGGGACTAACGGACACTACTGTGCGGTGTAATGTGACAAACGGACACTGCTGTGTGGTGTAATGTACTAATGGACACTACTGTGCGGGGTTATGTGACTAACGGACACTACTGTGCGGTGTAATGTGACTAACGGACACTACTGTGCAGTGTAATGTGACTAACGGACACTACTGTGCGGTGTAATGTGACTAACGGACACTACTGTGCGGTGTAATGTGACAAACGGACACTACTGTGCGGTGTAATGTGACTAACGGACATTACTATGCGGTGTAATGTGACTAACGGACACTACTGTGCGGTGTAATGTGACTAACGGACACTACTGTGCGGTGTAATGGGACTAATGGATACTACTGTGCGGTGTAATGTGACAAACGGACACTACTGTGTGGTGTAATGTGACTAATGGACACTACTGTGCGGGGTTATGTGACTAACGGACACTACTGTGTGGGGTTATGTGAACTGGTACTATTCTGTGGCCCTATATTTTTGGCGCGCGCCTCCGGCGCACACTGTTCCTATTCTGAGCATGGCCAAAGGAAACTGTTGCCCCGAGCTCTTCAAGATCTAGAACCGGCCCTGTCATCGATTTTAAATGTGAATAAGGGGCACTATTATGTGGCATAATATGAATTAGGTACACTACGTTTGGGTTAATGTGCATAAGATTGTAATACTGTGTTGCGTAATTTGAATTGTGGGTACCATTGTGGCCACGCCCCTTCCTTTTGTGACCACACCCTTTTTTGCAGTGCGCACTATCCCTTTTTTACAAATGGGAGGGCGCAAATTTATTATTTGCAGGGGGGCGCCGAACACACTAGCACCGGCCCTGAGTAAGGCTGTAACATAACAAAATGTGGAAAAAGTGAAGCACTGTGAATACTTTCCAGATGCACTGTATATTTGGTGTATGAATCTATCTTTTGTGTAATGTATTTCCTGCAGTTTTATAGTACAGAAGTGTGCACAACCACTGAGTGGGTTAAGTACAGTATCCCAGCGCTTATCATGCCGGCCAGAAGACCAACAGCGGCATGCTGATGGTCAGGACCCCGATACCCAGTCGGTAAGTATACTAACCCTCTCCCCCTACCTCTCTAACCTTCCCTACCTGCATCCTACCCCCATCCAAAAAGCCTAACCATAACCATCCCCCTTTAGTGCCTAACCCTCCCTTCTTAGTGTCTAACCTTCCACCCCACAGCCTAATCCACCTCCTAGTGCCTAAACCTAACCTACCCCCTTCCCCGTACCCTAACCCTAACCTTCACCGGCATACTTACGGTCAGGATTCTAGCGTTGGCATTGTGAGCGGTGTTGGGATTCCGGCACAGGCCTTCTCACCAGTGTTGGGATTCTGGCACTGGTATCTTGACTGTCGGCATCCCGAGAACGAGGATGCCAACTATATCCCCACTGAGTCATGATTACAAAAGAAAAGAAATATTGGTTACAGATTTAACTGTCTCCATATACTGATGTGCAACATATCACCAAAACGTGTGGTCTTCAGTATGCCGAATGTCGGGATCCCGGCGCACAGTATACCAGCGCCGGAATCCCGACACCCGGCATACCGACAGCTATTCGCCCTCGTGGGGGTCCACGACCCCCCTGGAGGGAGAATAAAATAGTGTGGCGCCCGCAGCGTGGCGAGCGCAGCGAGCCCACAAGGGGCTCCTTTGCGCTCACCACGCTGTCGGTATGCCGGCGGTCGGGCTCCCGGCGCCGGTATGCTGGTCGCCTGGAGCCCGAGCGCCGGCATACCATACTGCACCCCACCAAAACATGTTCAACACATCATCTGTACTGCTCTAATATAATACTAGTTACCAGCTCATCAAAATGATGGAACAACATAACAGTAATGTCAGCACCGGCGGCTGTGCATGCCCGAATGGAGCAACACTTGAATTGCTCCACTTTGGTCTCTATTTTCACCCCCACAGAGGTGAGCAGCAGCATTAACCTTTTATTATATAAGATAAAATACACAGAGGTGAGCAGCAGCATTAACCTTTTATTATATAAGATAAAATACATACCCCCTGCCCTGATCTTAAGTAATAGCATAATGACCCACCACCTGCAATGCACCCCTTGCCAGCCCGCTCTCCCACCTTCCTGTGACACCAGGGTTTGTCTACTTTAATGTATCAAGTGAAGATGGTGCCTGCACATTTCTGTGATGTGTGCACGTCTGTGATATTGTGCATTGGGCTTGCATGCCACTATTAAAGAAGTGAACAGAGAGGAAATAAGGCATATAGATAAAAATGGGGAAATGATTAGGCAAGGGGGAAACAGAGGGGGTAATTCAGACCTGATCTTAGTTGCAAATCTAACTCTCTCTGCACATGTTATATCTGCCCCTCCCCTTCCCCCTGCAGTGCACATGGTTTTGTCCATCCGCTAACAAATTTGTTGCTACAATCAGGTCTGAATTACCCCCAGAGTGCAATGGGACAAAAAGTTTAAGTGAAGTGAGATGAGATATGAAAAAAGCGGTAGAAACAACAAAATGAGGAAGGAGAGAGGGGGTAGAGAGATAGGAAGACTTGGCAATAGAAAAGGAAAACACACTTCACAATTCACACTTCACAATTATCCTTGACTCCTCCCTCTCCTTCAACCCACACATTCAATACATTTTCGCAGTCCTGCCATTTCAATCTCAAAATTATGTCCAGGATCAGACCCTTTCTCACCCTGCATGCTACTCACTGATCATCTTCAGATTGGACTACTGTAATATCCTCCTATCTGGCATCCCTAACTACCACCTCTCTCCGCTCCAATCTATCCTCAATGCTCCTGCCCAAAACAACTTCCTCTCCAAATGTACTGGTCCTGTATCCCTTCAGAATCCAATTCAAGTTTCTCATAATTACAAAGCCCTCACCCATTCCTCTCTCATCTACATCCCTGACCTTATCTCCCTTTACACTCTTGCCCGCCCTCTTCTCTGCACTAAAGCATGGAACAAATGTGTGTCAATCACTGCGATTGGGGTTGTAGTAGCATTGTAACACATGCACACTGTGGCCCGGATGCCTGAACAGTCTCAAAATGATCGGTCACTCGCGTCTAGATAAAGACCGCATGCAACCGTGAATCAGTTTGTAAATTGTGTGCTGGAACTGTAGCATTTACTACTATCACTATCAACCCACATAGCCTGATGTAGACAAGGTACATTCTGTATATTACTGTTCTCTCACATGATACCCTTTTAATGTGTCCAACTGTACAACCTATGGGTGGCAGCATATTTTCTTTTTTTGTCCTGCCAGCAGCTTCTGGGTGCTGTTACTCCATTTTAGTGTTCCTCTGGGTCACGGTGTCACAGCCAAGCACCACACTCACAGTCTGAGTAGCAGGGTTTGCGGCACTGCTTCTGAGTTTGTGGAGATAGAACAGCTTGGGCGCCCTAGGGTTCTTTCTGTCCCTGAATATATTAGTAGCCTAGTTATAACCATAGCCCATGTCCCTGGTTTAACCCTAATCTGAAATCTAGTCCATATAATGTTGGCATGTATACTGTATATTTTCTGAAAAATAAACCTTTTAGTAAGACTTACCATATATAAATGTGATTCATTTACTAAAGGAATTAGCATACATGCTTTTTAGCTTTTTAAAATCCTTTAGTCAAGGACTGAGAGAACAAATATTTCCTCCTTTCCAAACAAATACGATTTTTACAGCATGCATGTTCAGTATTAAAATAAATGTACTGTTTTCAGATTTTGCTTTAGTGTCAGCCAGCACCATTCTACCGTAAAAAAAGCATTAAACAAAATTTCTCCTGTAGCTAGTACTGCCAGAGTAAACAGTGCCTCGGACCAGGGAAATGGAAAGCACATGCTTTTTTGTCAAGTTTTTGTATCTTTTTTTTTCTGTCGAGCATACCAGAATGACAGGTTAGCCTCCACTAAAACAAATATGTCTACAATGAATTGTTTTAATTGAATGAATCAAATTAAATAGCATAGTAATGTTTAGTCATATTATGCTTTCTTGTGATACTTATTGTGTTGCACAAGTCAAGATAAAAAAAATACCTATAATATAGTCCTGACACAATGGGGTAAATTTACTAAGCTCCCGATTTTGACCGAGATGCCGTTTTTTCATCAAAGTGTCATCTCGGTAATTTACTAAGCAATAATCACGGCAGTGATGAGGGCATTCGTAATTTTTTGCAAGTTCAGGTAAAAAATTACGAATGAATACACCATCGGTCAAAACGCGGCTGTTTAAGTATGAATCTCGGTCATTTACTAAGAAGTGCAAAGCAAAAAAAGAACAAACACTGCCGTGAAAAATTACAACTCGTAAAAAAGTGCTAAAAAAAAACAGACCTGCTTTTTTTATTCGTGATTGGATAGGCATGCACGGATCCATGAGATCCGTGCATGTATATCAGTGGGAAGGGGTGGGAAAGTTGTTATTTTATTAGAAAAAATTGCGTGGGGTCCCCCCTCCTAAGCATAACCAGCCTCGGGCTCTTTGAGCCGATCCTGGTTGCAGAAATATGGGGAAAAAATTGACAGGGGTTCCCCCATATTTAAGCAACCAGCATCGGGCTCTGCGCCTGGTCCTGGTTCCAAAAATACGGGGGACAAAAAGAGTAGGGGTCCCCCGTATTTTTAAAACCAGCACCGGGCTCCACTAGCTGGACAGATAATGCCACAGCCGGGGGTCACTTTTATATAGTGCCCTGCGGCCGTGGCATCAAAAATCCAACTAGTCACCCCTGGCCGGGGTACCCTGGGGGAGTGGGGACCCCTTCAATCAAGGGGTCCCCCCCCCCCAGCCACCCAAGGGCCAGGGGTGAAGCCCGAGGCTGTCCCCCCCCATCCAATGGGCTGCGGATGGGGAGGCTGATAGCCTTTGTTGTAAAAGAAAAGATATTGTTTTTAGTAGCAGTACTACAAGGCCCAGCAAGCCTCCCCCGCATGCTGGTACTTGGAGAACCACAAGTACCAGCATGCGACGGAAAAACGGGCCCGCTGGTACCTGTAGTACTACTACTAAAAAAATACCCAAAAAAAGACAAGACACACACACCGTGAAAGTATAATTTTATTACATACATACACACATACATATTACATACATACTTACCTTAAGTTCCCACGCAGGTCGGTCCTCTTCTCCAGTAGAATCCAAGGGGTACCTGTTGAAGAAATTATACTCACGAGATCCAGGGGTCCAGGCTCCTCGGGAAATCCAGGGGTAATCCACGTACTTGCATAAAATAAGAAAACGGAAAGCCGAGCCACGAACTGAAAGGGGCCCCATGTTTTCACATGGGACTCCTTTCCACGAATGCCAGAAACCCACTCTGACTTCTGTCTAAGTGGGTTTCTTCAGCCAATCAGGGAGCGCCACGTTGTAGCACTCTCCTGATCGGCTGTGTGCTCCTGTACTGAGTGACAGGCGGCACACGGCAGTGTTACAATGTAGCGCCTATGCGCTCCATTGTAACCAATGCTGGGAACTTTCTGCTCAGCGGTGACGTCACTTTAGGTACCCCGGCCAGGAGTGACTAGTTGGATTTTTGATGCCACGGCCGCAGGGCACTATATAAAAGTGACCCCCGGCTGTGGCATTATCTGTCCAGCTAGTGGAGCCCGGTGCTGGTTTTAAAAATACGGGTGACCCCTACTCTTTTTGTCCCCCGTATTTTTGGGACCAGGACCAGGCGCAGAGCCCGATGCTGGTTGCTTAAATATGGGGGAACCCCTGTCATTTTTTTTCCCATATTTCTGCAACCAGGATCGGCTCAAAGAGCCCGAGGCTGGTTATGCTTAGGAGGGGGGACCCCACGCATTTTTTTTAATTATTTTACAGTGTTTAATTAAAAAAAAAAAAAATAAGAACCCCAGCACGGATCACACAGATCCGGCCGAGATTGATTGTAAAAAAAAACGGCAGTGTTTTGCTAATCACTGCCGTAAAAATAGGTAAAAAAAAACGAATGACATCGACATCGGAAGAAAAGAAAAACCCGAATACGACAGCTTAGTAAATCCATCGTAATCAATTCAAAAAGTTGCAGTTTTACACTGTCGATGTCATTCGTGATTGAACTTTGACCTTTTTTCGGAAATTACGAATCTTAGTAAATTTACCCCAATGTCGGAGATTTGAATCTCAGTTAGAATAATGGGAATTGGGAATTACTAATATTTGTGCTAACATACAGTATACTGTATATTATGTGCAGCTGAGAGTCAGAACTGGATCACACACTAGGATTCTTGTTGGCTGTGGGGTCTCAAGATTACACAATGTCATTTTTATGTTTGGATTTTTTTTCAAATAAAAATTACACTTTTCTATCAGCAGGACCAGATTAAGTCTTGGGTCTCTTAACACAGGGGTTCCGCCCCCACTCCTCCAGCACTTCCCCTTGTCAGCATGGCCCCTACTTGTCATCCAACCCACCCCCACTTTTCACAGCAATTAAAATCATCTTAAAAAGTCTACTTCCTGTAACCTATATACAGTGCATTGGATATAGTAACAGGACACAGAAAGCATGAACAAAATAAAATAAACAGAACAAGAGGTGACAGCTGGGGGCCACAGGGGCCTGAGGTGAGTGGGACAGCAATGCAAGGCAGTTAACAGTGACGTAGCATTTTATATACTGTATATTATAAAACAGAGGAAGTGCTTATTCACCAGGCAGCAGAGGGTAACATTAGGTAGCTGATCAGGGTCCTGGGCAACCAATGCTAACACTACCCTTCTCACACTGGCCCCTTGCTCATCACTGGGACCTTCACTCCCGGCACATGTACGGCTAAAAAGTGCAGGTGAGGAGAGGACAGGACCAGTATTCAGTGCTGCCTGCACCCACCCCAGCTGCACCTTCTATTTTAGCCCAGGAAACCTGTAGTGACCTTGTGTTCTCCACTTACCTCTCCAAGATGCCTCTTTTTTACCTCCTCTCCTCCTGTCTCTTCTCTTTTCTGGTGGCCGACTGCAGTCAGGACCAGGGGGTGCTGCTGCTGTCAGTACCTTTCTGGATCTTCTCCTCCCACACAGTAGCTACACGATCAAAGTTACCAAGGGCAGGAGGGGAAGGGGGCGCACACAATCACTCGCCTTTAGCACATGCGGTGCACGCTGAGGCCACAAGTAAAAAAGAATAGAAAAGTCAACTGGTGAGCTTTGTGTGTGCTTCAAGTGAGCATAAGTCAGTATTGTTGATATAGGTGTCCTATTTGCTGAAGAACCGGAGAGGGTAGTATTAGGTACCAGTAAAATGTGTATCTTGAAGCTTCAGCCGCACAGATATACTTAATCAGAGTTATACATTTATTTAGGTATCTAGTGATAGAGCGGTACTCAGAGTAACAGGTGGCGGTAGTGGAGTATAGCGGCAATCTGTAGAGGACCATCTGGTCATACAGTAAAATCGGTAAAAGGTACAAACAATGCAGGCCATGCATGAGCTATATGTGTGTAGTACTGCAGTGGTTGGACACAGTGGCAAGATGCTACAGCATGTGCACTCTCAGCAGCCATCTTGGTAAAGGACGTTCAGTGGCTTCACTCTACAGAAGATGGAGATGGCGCTGGAGCTCACTCCCATTCAACAAGTATTACCAATGTAGCCCTAGCCTAAATTTATATATATCTTATTGGCAGAATTTATGGGATTTATAGGTCTCAACAGTATGCGATGGAGGTCTGTCTACATGGCAGAAAACTTAACCAGGTTTATTGGGTTATTATTTGACAGCTAAAATGGTGCAGAGTTACATTGGGTTAATGGAGGTATGCACATATAACTGGTACAATCTGATCCAGCTAGAGACTTATGGGGTTAATGCAGGTGATATGTGTTTTAGGATAGCACCCACCTGTATATACACTTAGTGGTGGCCCATTTCCAGTGATTGGTGGTGCACAGTGGCACTTATGGTACCTTTGCTGTATGATCCAGTCTACAATGCAGTGAGAAGCTCAGGGGTATGTCCTGTCTCAAAGGAGGACAAAGAGAGATGATGCCTGGAGAGGACACACATACACAGTAGCACACTTGAGTTAGAGGTAGGCCGTGATTCTGTAAACTGGGTACACACTAGGCAAATAAGGTTGCACAGTGTATATGCACTATATCATTTGTCCGGGAGTGCAAGGGAAATCTAGATGACCATTGCGTCGTTTCTGTTAGACAGTGGATTACTCTGTCATCTGTCTCCATTCCCAGCACTAGAGGCAGCTTCCCTGCTCTAGTGTTTTCCCTCCTAGTGTCAGCTCAGTGCAGGAAGAGGTGCTCAGTGCACAGTCTGAGAGAGTTCTTCCTGGGAGAGACAACTGCACTGACATGAAGCTTCTGCTTTCCTGAGTGTGTGACCTTGTCTACCCCGCAGCCACACCCTGTGTGTATACAGATGGATCTTGTGTGTACTGAGATGCTGTGGTACCGCTGTACTGCTTCACATGTATACTGTGAGTTCCTGCTGCTGCAGAACATCTTCTATATACTACAAGCTGTTATCTCTGTTTTCTGAATAAACCAATCATCCTGGTTAAGTGCCGATGTGTGGACTAACATCCCTATCCGTCACCGCAACACTCTGCCAACAGGTTATAGGCCCAGGACCCCAAGTCAGAAAGGCATTCTAAAACAGAGGTACATAAGAAATAAAAGTGCAGCCGATTAAAGAAGGAGTACTTTTATTAAATAGAGAGAAGAATGTGCAGTACAGGGAACAGCATGAACTTACAAAGCTAAAAGGCTCAGAGAATTAGACAATGTGGAAATTCGCCATGCAGCTTAAGCGATAAAAATTGTGGAAAGTCACAATTGAGCCATGAGCAGACCCAAACCCAGTAGAAGTGGAGAGAACTATCGGGATGATAGGCTTGGCCATGGAAGAACACGTCTACTCCATTATCAGTTGGAATGTGTCAGCCAAAGACATGTGGGTAGCTCTGCAAATGGCGTATAAGGACAAAGGTCTGATGAGAAGAATAAACTTGAGGCATATGCTGTACGGGAGAAAGTTATGTGCCTGTAAGGACATGAATGATTATATTGATAAAATAATGTCAATAGGTCAGCAGTTGGCATCTGTGGGGGCACAGGTGGACGATGAGGAAGTGGCGGTGGTGATGTTACAAAATCTAGTGATGTTACAACATTTCCTGGTAGTAGCTTTGGAGTCTAACGATACCAAGTTTACTCTACTTCTGAATTAGAGTGCTCCCACATAAGAGTCTACTTTCAAATTATCTTCCTTTTTTGGCCTTCCCCTTGATACCAAGTTGACAATAGAAATTGTAAGAGTCAAGCTGCTGCAGTTCCAAGAACGTATTCCTGCCGAGACACATGCTGAGGGATCTGCCTTATTCACAAAAGGAACTATGTCCGTAAAGCTCAAGTTCAAGTGCTTTATATGTCACAAGGTGGCGCACAAGGCCTCAGATTGCAGACTGAGAAATTGCAGTGGTACTCAGAAGAAGTGTGACAAACCAAATGAGTCAGCATTGAATGTAGCAGATAGTCACAAGAATGTTGCTGGTACATGGACTCGGGGGCCATGAGGCATTTCAGTTGTAATTAGGAATGGTTCAATTCACTGACAGCATGTGAACACATTACAGTAAGAGGGATTGGAGACAAAGTCCTTACTGCCTCAAAATTTGGGACAATGCCAGTGCGTCTAAGAATTAAAGGTGAAACAGTTATTACGGACATCCAAGACGTCTTGATCGTGCCAGAGTTGGGAAGCAATCTTATTGCTATTAGCGTCCTGGATAAAAAGGTTACAGAGTCCATTTTGCAAAGGGCAAATGTATGGTGCAAAATGAGAAAGGGACTGTAATTGCTTCAGCAACCCAGTGCAACCAACTGTATGTCCTAGACACCAAGCAGTGTTCTGCAATGACGGCTTCTGATTCAAACCAGTTGATGGAGCTGTGGCACAGGTGCCTAGGTCATCTGGGATATGACAACGTCCAGAAACTACTCGATGGAATGGCAACTGGAATCACTGTAATACTGAGAGACCTGTGTGTGAGAGTTGTATAAAAGGAAAGCAGACTCGCACCCCATTTCCTAAGTCTACTAAAAGAGCGGAAATACCATTAGCCTTAGTGCATACTGACATATGTGTTCCGATGGAGATGGAATCAGAGTGGCTACAGGTATTTTATAACATTTATTGATGATGCCACAAGGATGACACATATATATTTCATGAAAGCAAAAAGTGAAGTTGTCAATAAAATTGTGGAATACAAGAACCTTGTGGAGACTCAGACGGGTCTGAAATTATAATTCTTGAGATCCAACAATGGTGGAGAGTATGACAACAGAGTTTTAGCACACTTCCTGAAAAAATATGGCATACATCATCAACTAACAATTGCTTACATGCCAGAACAAAACGGTGTGATTGCGTGTGCAAATCAAACAATTGTTGAGAGAGCACGGACTATGTTGAGTGACGCAGGCCTGGAGGAAAGCTTTTGGGCAGAAGCAATGTCTACTGCAGTATATCTTAAAAAACGTGTGCCCACAGTAGCGGTAAAGCGAAGCAAAGCTAGAGCTCCAGGTCTGTCTTGACTGCACAAATTGGAGGGTCTTTGAAGCTTCTACTACTGACCTAGAGGAGTTGGCTGATTTAGTGACATCTTACATCAGCTTTTGTGAGGACATGTGTGTGCCAACCAAAACATCTTGCACCTTTAACAACAACAAGCCGTGGTTTAGCGCCCAGCTCAGGAAACTCCGTCAGGCGAAGGAGAAGGCCTACAGGAGCGGAGACAGGGATCAGTACAAACTGACCAGAAACTCCCTGTCACGTGAAATTAGGCAGGCAAAAAGGCAGTTCTCCAATAAGCTGACAAACAACCTCTCAACCAACGTCAGTGTGGAGAAGCATGCAGGCCATCACTAGTTACAAGAAACCCCCAAACCCCACTGTCATACAGCAAAATCTGGTAGACAAGCTGAATAACTTCTATTGTAGATTCATGAAGGAAGCGCCCAGTCTCAGATCTACCCCAGATCTGAGCACAGTATCCCCCTGCGCGGCTCTCCAGGTAGATTCAGAGGTAGAAGTAATAGTCAAAAAAAACAAACCCAGGAAAGCCACAGGCCCAGACGGCATGTCGCCATCTGCCCTGAAGACCTGCGCTGTTCAGCTTGCCCCCATCTTTACCAGGATCTTCAACACCTCGCTGGAGACGTGTAAGGTTCCCTCCTCCTTTAAATGCTCAACAATTATCCTGGTTCCCAAGAACTCAACCGTAAAAGATCTGAATGACAACAGTCCAATTGCGCTTACATCTGTGGTCATGAAAGTGTTCGAGCGGCTGATGCTGAACCACCTGAGGGAAGTGACTAACTCTTAAATGAACCCCCTACAGTTTGCCTACCATGCTAACAGGAGCGTTGAGGATGCAGTCAACTTGGAGCTGCACTAAATCCTACAGCACCTGGACTGCCCAGGCACCTACGCCAAAGTCCTATTCGTGAACTTCAGCTCTGCATTCAAAACAATCGTCCCATGTATCATGCAGCCGAAACTTCTCTCCTTAGGTGTTCCTGCACCAACATGCTCCTGGATCGTAGATTTCCTGACTGCAAGGAGACAGGTGGTGAAAGCAGGGAAGTTTTGTCTGACGTGCGCTCGATCAGCACAGGGGCTCCCCAAGAATGTGTCCTCTCCCCCCTGCTCTTCTCTCTATACACCAATGACTGTACCTTGCAAGCAATCGGTAAAAATCATAAAACTTGCTGACAACACCACCATCATTGGTCTAATCGAGGATGGGGATGAGTCTGCATACAGACGTGAGGTTGACCGGCTAACACAGTGGTGCGGCAGGAATAACCTGAACCTAAACCCTCTCAAAACGGTAGAGATTGTAGTGGACTTCAGAAGGAAACCTGCTGCCTTGCCCCCACTCGTGATTGCCGACCGCGTGGTATTATGGGTCGACTCCTTTAAATTCCTAGGGTCAAAAATATCCCATGACCTTAAATGGAGACCAAACACAAGCACCATCACCAGGAAGGCGCAACAGTGAATGTTCTTCCTAAGGCAACTCAAGAAATTCAATATCCCGCAGAATCTGCTGCATCTCTTCTACACAGCAATCGTAGAGTCTGTCCTATGCTTATCGATCACAGTCTGGTATGGAGCTGCCAGAGAGTGTGAAAGACGAAGGCTACAGAGGGTGGTGAGGACAGCTGAAAAGATTGTCGAGACCGATCTCCCCACTGTTTAAGACCTATATCTGTCCAGAGTCAAAAAGTGTGCAGAGAAAATCGTGGCAGACAAGCAACACCCTGGCCACAACCTGTTTGAAATGTTCACATCAGGCAGCCGTTACAGGTTCATTCCTGCCAGGATGACCAGAACCACTAAAAGCTTCTTCCCACTAGCTGTTCATCTACTAAACGAAGTTTAAAATGTCTGGTGCTACGTACTGAGATGCAATTTTACACTGTATTCCCATAGTAAAGCATGTTATGTATGTATGTATACATGTATGTTATGTATCACGTTTGTAACTCCCCTTTATGTTGTTATTTGGTGATGCATTGCAACTGCAAACAATTCCTAGCATACGTGAGTATACCTGACCAATAAAGCTGATTCTTATTCTGAATATGTAAAAAAAGGTAAAACGCCACTGGAGGCATGGTCCAGGAAAAAGCCAGCTATCAATCATCTCTGTGTAAAGCTTATGCACATATACCTAAGGAGAAAAGACGGAAATTAGATCCAAAGTAACTGGAATATATTATGCTAGGATACTATGAAGAAAGAAAAAGATACAGGCTTTGGGACATTACAAACGTCTTCTAAAGTCTAGAGATGTGGTCCATGAGACAGCACCAATCACTAGAACAGTGGAACAAGAATTACAGCAACAATATGTATTGCTGGATGTACAGGCAGCGGAAAGCGTGTCTGAACCTGAATGCGGATACCTAATCAGGAAACAGAAGTTCCATGAGGAGCAATAAAGGTGTTCCATCCAATAGATACAGTGAGGAATATGCAAATATACCTTACTGTTAACCCCAAAATATACAGGAAGAAAAATCAAGTAGCGACTGGAAAGAATGGAAGTCAGTAATAGATACAGAGCTATCAGCTCTGGATGATAACAGTACATGGAGTGTAGTTGACAGGCCAAGTAGCCGTAAGACAATCAAGAACAAGTGGGTCTTTTGCAAAAAGCTGAATGCAGACAGGACTATTTCTCATTATAAAGCCTGCCTTGTTGCTAAAGGAAACACACAAAAATCCGTGATCGACAACGGAGAGATCTTTTTGCCTGTCGCAAGGTACAGCACCTTGAGGTCAGTAATTGCCATTTCTACACTTTATGATTTATTGTTATACCAGTTAGACTTTGATTCTGTATTCCTAAATGGAGAGTTACAGTAATTGAGCATATTTATATGGAACTACCTAAGTATTATGACGATAATATGTTCCAAGTGGGAAAAGTTTGTCTCTTAAAGAAATCTTTGTTCGGCCTAAAGCAAATTGGTCGTTGTTGGTATGTAAAGCTGGATGCTGTGCTGCTAGAGATGAACTTTGTTAGGTCAGAGACTGATCACTGCTTATATTACAAAACTATAGAAGAAAAACAGTTAATCATAGTTGTGTATGTGGATGTTCTATTGCTAGCAGGTCAAGAAGAGCACGCTACTGATGTAAAACCGCAGCTGAAACAAAGATTCAAGCTAAAGGATTTAGGCCCTGCAAATCATTTTTTAGGCATGAGAATTGTATAAAACCTGAAAGATAGGACTGTTACAATCGATCAACAGACATATATTGAAGCAATAACAGAAATTTACCAGCGCTTGCTGTTATGAACTATATGAAAAAATAGATCTCTGAACGGTTTATATAAAAAGAATGTACATTTATTAAATAAACATGATAAAAACAATTATTAAAAATAGAAATTAGTGGCTACATATAAACCTGCATGAAAATATTGTTAAAAATGGGATAGTCTGTAAGTGCTGACTAGGATTCACTCTGATTAAATAAATTCTACTGGAAAGTACCTCATAAATCAGTTATTTGCATGTTCCGATGATTTAGCAGTAGGGTTATCCTCAGTGGTCGATGTGCAGTATATCCACTTTGTGAAGAAACGCAGAGTTCATCCGGTTCTAATTGTATCCACAGTGAATTAAGCACCAAGGAGCAGTTCAAAGTTAAGAGTGACCAAGTAGTACCAGTGCAGGTAGTGAATCCCAAAAGGCAGGTAGATGTATAGTAAGCTCAACGCTTTTCGCTGGTGTCTCAAGTCCAGCTTCCTCAGGAGCATAAGCTATATATATTGAAGCAATACTTCGCAAGTATGGAATGTCTGATGCAAAACCAGTGAGCACTCCTATTGACAAAAGCATAAAGATGGTAAAGGCCATGTCACCAACCAGCCAGGAGAGATATAGAGGAAATGAGAGAGGTTCCTTATCAAAATGCTGTTGGTAGCTTAATACATGCAAGTATTGGGACTCGCCCCGACATCACACATGAAGTGAGCTGGGCAAGCCAGCTTGCAATTAACCCTGGAAGGCAACACTGGATTGCAGTCAAAATAATCTTAAGGTACTTAAAAGGTACAAGTGTTATGATTCTAATACTCAGGTCTGGGGTGATCTTATATGAAAGGACCTGAGTACCAGAACGTAATGCTGGGAAAGGGGAAAGGAATGGGAATAGCCCCTGGCGCCCTATCTCCGTTGTCTCGCCCGTGCTGTCAGTACACTCTTGCGAGACTATGGTTGCTTGGGCCCATGGCAGCCGCGTTTGAAGGGCGGATTACGTCTGCCCAACTCCGATGCCCCCTCAGGTCTTAATGAGAGACAAAGAGTGAATCGAGACAGGGTGATAACAAGGGGCCCTCTAACTAAACAACAAGGCCAGGGGCTACTAACAAACCTAAAACTAAAGTATGCGCGGATTACCGCCAGGGAAAAGAACAACCAAAATACTCCACTTGTCCACTCTCCTACACGGCACCGCCGAGTTCCGGAGAGGACTGTGGAAGCGGATACCTCCGCAAATGCTCCAAAACCAGAACACAATATAAAGCGGCCTAGGCAGCAGCACGCGGCAGAGCCGCCGCTCACGAAACCAAACGAGATCCTCTAAAGACTGTCACAGGTAAATGAGGACCAGGAGAACTCCTTGGGATGAGATGACAAAACCCAAGACTCAGGAACTCAGAGGACTGGAATGACCAGGCACAGCAGACCAGGAACAGACGTTCACCAACATGAGCAGCATGCAGGAAACTATCACCGGCGTCTGTGTGAGGCACAGAGAAGGTATTTAGCAGGGAATCCTCCAATCAGAGTCCAGAGCCTGATAACAATGAATGTCGTGCAGCTGCCTTGCTGCACGACCAGAAAACATGTGTGCACAGTTAAATAATCAACCCAGCAACGGGGAACGCGGTCCGTCCGTGGCGTCCCCGTTGCTAGGGTCCCGGCGGCTCGGCGCGCCCGGCGTCCTAGCGTTGCTAGGGAGCCGGCGGCTCAGCGCTCACGGCGTCCTAGCGTTGCTAGGGACCCGGCGGCTCAGCGCGCTAGGCGTCCCTTGTTTACTAGGCGCCGGGCCGGGAGGAAGTCCAGGACCGCGGCGCCTAACAACAAGTTTGTAAAAGTTGATGTTTACAAAGTAAAAAAGGTACAACTTTGGAAGTTTTCTGTAAAGCCGAATGGGAATCAGATGAGGATGACCGTCATTGCTACACGGGATACTTGTTCATTTTGGCAGGCACAGCCGTCATCTGGGCGAGCAGAAAGCAACCCACTCTTTCCCTATCCACCACTGAGGCGGAGTACATGGCGCTTACAGAAACTGCAAAGGAAGCTTTATGGAAAAATGAGACTTTACAGTATGTGAGCTTAGCCTTCTTTACCACAGTGAGACTATAAACATTGTGTGTGATAACAAGGGAGCAATTGATTTGTCTTCCAGCACCAAGCGTTGTGGATGGTCCAAACACATTGCCATTAGGCATCACCTTATCCGCGAGTTAGTGGAAAACAAGTCTGTCAATGTGGATTACATAGCAAGTGAGAGTAATGCTGCTATGTTGACAAAGGGACTGTCATCACACTTGCTGAATATGTTCATGACAAAATGTGGACTGGAATACTTTTGAGAAATGTTGATTTGTTTTACTGTTTGCTTACCATGCTTAATTAATGTGTTTTCGGTTACAGGAAAACTTTATTGAAAAATGTTTTTGATAAAGTGTTATGCAAATGTGTGTAACCGAAGACAGCCTTAAGTGAGGGGGAGGGGTGTTAGCAGGGCCGGTGCAAGGTTTCTCGGCACCCTAGGCAAAACTTCTGCCTACTGCCCCTTCCCCCTACCCGGAAAGACATGCTGCTGCTCTCCCCCACCCCCAGTCTGTTGCATGGCTGCTCTCTTCTCCCCATCTCCCCAGTCTGTGTGGGTGCCTACAGCTCTCACCCCCCCCCCACTCTGTTAAATGTCTGCTGTTCTATCTCCTCCACCATCTGTGTGCGTGCTGCTGCTCATCCCCCCCCAGACTGTGTGCATACCTGCTGCTCATCTCTGCCCCCCCTCCCCATACTGCTGCTCTCCCCCTCTTTCCTTATCAAATGCAGAGAGTGCACTGCGCAGCCACCTTACCTGTGGGCTGCGATGCAGAGTTCGGACTGAGTAGTCTGCGAAAGAGCCTACAATGAAGAGCAGCGCCACATGTCACCCCCAGCCAGGACTCCAGGAGCAGTCAAAGTTACTTCCTGTGCCGGGTGGAGGTGGAGCTGGAGGCTGCAATATGGGAGCTTGCCATACTACTGTAATATACGAGTACCAGGGGGATTGCGGCGACTGTGAGGTAGGACCACGCTACCTTTTTCAGGCAGCTGTAGCAGGCCGCCCCCTCAGGATCCGGCGCCCCTAGGCAGCTGCCTAAAGCTGCCTAGTGGAAGCTACGGCCCTGGGTGTTAGACAGTGGATCCCTCTGTGGTCTGTCTTCATTCCCAGCACTAGAGGCAGCTTCCCTGCTCTAGTGTCTTCCCTCCTAGTGTCAGCTCAGTGCAGGAAGAGGTGCTTAGTGCACAGTCTGAGAGAGTTCAGCTTCTGCTTTCCTGAGTGTGTGACCTTGTCTACCCTGCAGCCGCACCCTGTGTGTATACAGCTACATCCTGTGTGTACTGAGATGCTGTGTTACCGCTGTACTGCTTCACATGTATACTGTGAGTTCCTGCTGCTGCAGAACATTTTCTATATACTACAAGCTGTTATCTCTGTTATCTGAATAAACCAATCATCCTGGTTAAGTGCTGTTGTGTGGACTAAAATCCCTATCCGTCACCGCAACACTCTGCCCACAGTTTCCACATCGTGTAGTGTGTATCCAGCTTTAGGTTCCCAGTCCCAGGCCCGGCAGCGACAGCACAGAGTGCACTCTTCCTAACATAAATAATAATGATGATAATAATAATAATAATAATAAGTATTATTATTATTATTTATTTATATATTAATTGTGATAAATTTGAGTAACAATGGCCGTGATGAATCGTTTTTTGCGTTGAAAAAAGAGATAAGTTTAACTTTTCTATTGTTTTTGCATTTTTTAAGTATCGTGTGAATGTATGTAAGTTTTTTTGGGTTTTTTTCCTCTACATTTTACTTTCCAGTTTTTTTTTCAAACTTTTCCAACTTCTATTGAAAGTGAATGGGAACCTTATGTATCATTGGATTATCATGAAAATAGACTGTAACTTTTAATTATTATTTTTTTCGCCCACTTTTACTGGCAAGTTTAGCAATAGGCCATGATTGTTCTTGTAGTTCCACCTCTACATTTACTTTTTTTACAAAAAAAAATTATAAAAATATATCCCTTTATCTAAATTATACTTATATATATTGAACTAGTCTAAAAATGTACTAATATTTTCTACAGGTTGAGTATCCTTTATCCAAAATTCAAAATCCCAAATTTGTGGTTCCCCTACTGAGATAATGACATAAATATCATATATATCATAAATATCATATATATATATATATATATAATATATATTATTTATAAATATATATTAAAAGATAATATATATAATCCATTTGTCATTATCTCAGTAGGGGACCCAAAAATGTGGGATTTTGATTTCTGGGTAAGGGATACTCACCCTGTACTGTGTACGCTGTTTGCTTGAAATTTATATTATATACATATAAAAATTCTCATATATATATATATATATATATATATATATATATACAGGTTGAGTATCCCATATCCAAATATTCCGAAATATGGAATATTCCGAAATACGGACTTTTTTGAGTGAGAGTGAGATAGTGAAACCTTTGTTTTTGATGGCTCAATGTACACAAACTTTGTTTAATACACAAAGTTATTAAAAATATTGTATTAAATTACCTTCAGGCTGTGTGTATAAGGTGTATATGAAACATAAATGAATTGTGTGAAAGTACACACACTTTGTTTAATGCACAAAGTTATAAAAAATATTGGCTAACATTACCTTCAGGCTGTGTGTATAAGGTGTATATGTAACATAAATGCATTCTGTGCTTAGACTTAGGTCCCATCACCATGATATCTCATTATGGTATGCAATTATTCCAAAATACGGAAAAATCCCATATCCAAAATACCTCTGGTCCCAAGCATTTTGGATAAGGGAGACTCAACCTGTATATATATACTAGTGATGTGCACCGGAAATTTTTCGGGTTTTGTGTTTTGGTTTTGGATTCGGTTTCACGGCCGTGTTTTTGATTCAGACACGTTTTGGCAAAACCTCCCTGAAATTTTTTTGTCGGATTCGGGTGTTTTTTTTACAAAAAACCCTCAAAAACAGCTTAAATTATAGAATTTGGGGGTCATTTTGATCCCATAGTATTATTAAACTCAATAACCATAATTTCCACTCATTTCCAGTTTATTCTGAACACCTCACACCTCACAATATTATTTTTAGTCCTAAAATTTGCACCGAGGTCGCTGGATGGCTAAGCTAAGCGACCCAAGTGGCCGACACAAACACCTGGCCCATCTAGGAGTGGCACTGCAGTGTCAGACAGGATGGCAGATTTAAAAAATAGTCCCCAAACAGCACATGATGCAAAGAAAAAAAGAGGTGCAATGAGGTAGCTGTGTGACTAAGCTAAGCGACCCAAGTGGCCGACACAAACACCTGGCCCATCTAGGAGTGGCACTGCAGTGTCAGACAGGATGGCAGATTTAAAAATTAGTCCCCAAACAGCACATGATGCAAAGAAAAAAAGAGGTGCAATGAGGTAGCTGTGTGGCTAAGCTATGCGTCCCAAGTGGCCGACACAAACACCTGGCCCATCTAGGAGTGGCACTGCAGTGTCAGACAGGATAGCAGATTTAAAAAATAGTCCCCAAACAGCACATGATGCAAAGAAAAAAAGAGGTGCAATGAGGTATCTGTGTGGCTAAGCTAAGCGACCCAAGTGGCCGACACAAACACCTGGCCCATCTAGGAGTGGCACTGCAGTTTTCTAGCGAGAGGATGAGTGCTTCCATCCTCATGTGAATCTGAACCACTAGCCATGAACATAGGCCAGGGCCTCAGCCATTCCTTGCCACTCCGTGTCATAAATGGCATATTGGAAAGTTTACGCTTCTCATCAGACGCTTTTAATTTTGATTTTTGGGTCATTTTACTGAACTTTTGTAGTATACTTGACGACACAGAGGTAGAGCAATGGACTACTGTACCGTACTGCTATATATATACTGGTGGTCACAGCAACATTCTGCACTGTCCCCTCCTACTATATACTGCGCACAACTAAAATGCAGCACAGGTATGGATGCATAGTATACTTGACGACACAGAAGTAGGTAGAGCAGTGGACTACTGTACCGTACTGCTATATATATACTGGTGGTCACAGCAACATTCTGCACTGTCCCTTCCTACTATATACTGCGCACAACTAAAATTCAGCACAGGTATGGATGCATAGTAACATGGGACAGAAAAAGATTGTCTCTTTGTTGGCGCACTTAGAAGAAAAGAGAAATTTTTGTCTATTATCAATATTGATATTAAAATATAACTTTTATTAGTACTTAACTAAAATATATAGCAATTGAGAAACATAAGTGAAAAATAACCTATTATGTGAAATATGTGAATAAATTCGGTGATACAAAATATTAAAATAATAAAAACTGTTTCACTGTGCCTGAATTTTTTCTTAATTCACTGTGTTGTGTATACATGTATATACCTTTGCGGGACTATTAATTGTATATAATGCTTATACTAGATATAGGGTAGGACAACATATATTCCACACATAAACGGCAGGTATGGGTATTTAAGGTATATGCATATGAAAGGATACAGGTATCACCTGATGAGACAGTGAGTGTCAGAAATCCTGTCTTATTGACAGATTATTGTCAATAAGACTAATCTGCATAATAGACGTGACCCAATTGGTACACAAGAGTCGGAGCAAATTATTCAGAGACCATTATTAGCAAACTGGGTCAGGCCTAGACCTATAAGGTAGCTACGGTTTTATTGCTCATGAAAAATCAATCGGTCTTCCAAAAGGGTCATTTGTCAGCAGAGTCGGTGCGATCATCTTAGGTGGATTTCTGACACTCACAGTCTCATCAGGTGATTCCTGTATCCTTTCATAGGCATATACCTTAAATACCCATACCTGCCGTTTATGTGTGGAATATATGTTGTCCTACCCTATATCTAGTATAAGCATTATATACAATTAATAGTCCCGCAAAGGTATATACATGTATATACACAACACAGTGAATTAAGAAAAAATTCAGGCACAGTGAAACAGTTTTTATTATTTTAATATTTTGTATCACCGAATTTATTCACATATTTCACATAATAGGTTATTTTTCACTTATGTTTCTCAATTGCTATATATTTTAGTTAAGTACTAATAAAAGTTATATTTTAATATCAATATTGATAATAGACAAAAATTTCTCTGCGCCAACAAAGAGACAATCTTTTTCTGTCCCATGTTGTTCTTCAATCTTATTGTCTATGACAGCACCTCCTATGATGAATGGTGAAAAAACTCTCTGCAATCATATAATTTGGGGAATTCTTTACTGAAATTAGGAATACTAATAACTGTCTGGTGCAGAGGACATCCCTGTCCCCCCATTTCCCTTATATTTGTTATGGATGCATAGTGTACTTGACGACACAGAGGTAGTGCAGTGGACTACTGTACCGTAGTGCTATATATATACTGGTGGTCACAGCAACATTCTGCACTGTCCTACTATATACTACAATGCAGCACAGATATGGAGCGTTTTTCAGGCAGAGAATGTAGATATTTTCAGCACACTGAGCACAGATATTTGCAAGCACACTGAGTACAGATATTTGCAGCACACTGAGCAGATATTTGCAGCACACTGAACACAGAAACTGAGAGAACGCAGCCACGTCCTCTCGCTATTATCTCCAAAGCATGAGTGAAAATGGCGGCAACGCGCGGCTCCTTATATAGAATACGAATCTCGCGAGAATCCGACAGCGGGATGATGACGTTCGGGCGCGCTCGGGTTAACCGAGCAAGGCGGGAAGATTCGAGTCTGCCTCGGAACCGTGTAAAATGGGTGAAGTTCGGGGGGGTTCGGATCCCGAGGAACCGAACCCGCTCATCACTAATATATACATATACGTGTGTGTGTGTGTGTGTGTGTGTGTATAGATGTTTTGTTTGTGAGACCCTTAATAGTTCTGTTGGAAGTAAACACCAGACACTACTAAAGGCCAGTGGAATTTCATCTTAGTAACATGTTTATAACAGTCATTAGAATAACCAATCAAATTGTCTTTGTAAAAGTTCCCTCCCCTTTCAGTTTTCTAATAAGTGTCCCCATAATAAACTAGCTATTCTTTAGTGCTGTAAGTCAGGTATGTGCTGAACGCCACCAAGGAACTCACTGCACATGTCTGGCTCTGAAACAGTGCATGCGCACTTCATTTAATTTTTATGAAATGCGATGAAACGACTGAAAAGTAGATTGCGGTAATTATCACATTTTTGGGCTTTTATCGCAATCACATTTTCTATAAAATAGAAATGATACACAAAAATCGAAAAAAAAGTCACGAAAAAACAATAAGTGACGAAAATAATGTCAAAACTTTTACATTTTTGATACATCAGCCCCCATATTTGTTAAAGGAAGCCAACCAGTCAGTACAATTCCCACAATGTGTTGTGCCATTCTGGAAATGCACATCCTAGCCAGCAACATCACAAGTTTTTCCTTGCATCCCATAGAGGTACACAAGGAAACCTAGTATGTACTGTACTTTACGCTGAATTTAATCGGCCCCACAGATTCTGCCCTGGACAAAGACTTGCCAAGTTGAATTTTTGTCACAGTGACATCACTGGGAACAAGTCAGCTTTGTACGCCGTGTGCTGCCAGAGTAAAAGTTCAAATAGTTCAGTCATAAAGAGTGATGCAAAAATGTAACTTTGGCACAGCATAATGTGAATTTAATTTAGTCATTTAGAGCCAAATAGATAAGTAAACAAAAAATGTATCTACTACATTTCACTTATCAAAGGGAACTGTTATGTGTACAATGCCTAAAGCACACCCCTAAAACTTTGCATTGGCATACCATTACAACAAAATGAATATATGTAGTTTAAAATGATGTGTGCATACCGAACCCATGTGTGCAAATGTACACATTTAGGGCCTGAATTTAAAATTCATCTATACTGTACATTCACAAATGTGCTTCTCTGCTGCACTCTAATTACTGTACAACATACAATCATGAGAGGGGTCCGGTATGATAAACAGGCAGATGGGATGCTGTCTGTCAGTATAGCGGGCTTGCTGTGCTCACCACGCTTCAGGCCACAGGTTCTAGTCTCACTCGGTTGGTGGTGTAGACCCACCAACCGAGTGGGAATTCCGGGTGTGTGTTGGGATTTCGGGCGCCGGTATAATGTCGGCTGTCAGGATTCCGGTGTCGGTATCCTGAACGCCGGGATCCAACAGTCTGCATTTTAACTGCATTCCCATAACAGACCTGACTGCAGTCAGCACAGAGGTGACAAGTGTGTTTTGCAGTGTGGCAATTACTGTGCACCCTTTAGCCAATCACACTCCTTTACATTATTTTAATAATTTTTCTCTACGAAATGAAATAACATTTTTGCCTGCAGTTACTGGTAAGTTACTTCATACTTAGCAAGGAATTCCCACACTACTCCTACTGGGCTGTGAAAACTTACTCATCTTTGCAAATAACACTCTTAGGAGCCACACACCAATGCACAATTATACAAGGCATCCTTTAGCCTTGTACACAGTGGCCCATTGGCCATAGGGCTCACCAGGAAGATTCCTGGAGGGCAGACGTGTCTGCTGGGGTCCTGAATTGTGTGTTGTCATGTGGCCCCAGCCCACACATGACAGGCAGCCCACCACACTCAGTACACTGCATTGTCCCCATTCATTCATTGTCTCCTTTATCAAGCTTGATAAAGGAGAGTTTTCTCCGAAACGCGTCGTTTGGACGACATGGATATCGTTTCTTAAATGCACTATTGGATTCCCTACTCAGCCTCCAGAGGAAAAAGCCTTGTGCGGTGGTGCTTTACCAACTCCATTAGGACCGGAATGCTTTTTGCTTAAAAGCTCTCGGCCCACCACAAATCATATAGAGGGTGAGAATCTGTTGGGACTAGTGCAATATTGTTTTATGTCTTTTAATATGTTATTTTGTCACAATTGTGAATATTAAAGTTATGTGTTTTTATTCATAAACACTTTTTAGTACTCATCTTTGTTATAAGGGCGCTTTTTTGCACATATCCATCTACTTTCTGGTTGCCTCGTTATTATAGGGATAAGGCGTTCCCTTGGTGATATGTAACGGCTGCCTGGTTAACATTCATTGCGCACTTTAAATTAATTCAATTCTTTGTGGGATACGATTCCATTTTGAAATAAGGCAAATAATAACATAACAAATTGTGGGAAAAAGTGAAGCACTGTGAGTACTTTCCAGATGCACTGTAACATGTGCAGAGAACTTTAGATGTGGGTGGGGTGTGTTAAAGCTGAAATCTAAATGACAGTGTAAAAATAAAGTTGTCTAACATTTGTGGGCTATATGCAAAAGCAACCAGTATTTACCCTGCACAGAAACAATACAAACCACCCAAATCAATCTCTCTCTACACATGTTACATCTGCCCCACCTGCAGTGCAACAGATTTTTGCCCAATTATTATCTTTTTTAATTTGCTAACAACTCCGTATAATCCCATCAGACACAGCTGCAGTAGATGATTGCCGGTTTAAAAAAACGTCAACGTTCGGCCGGCATACCGCACGGCCGTCAAACTCGGACTTCATTACATCTCAGCCAATGTCTGAATAATGCACGAGGTATGATATATTCATGCGACAGTGGTTACTAGTAAATTAATTGGTTACAGTCTCATGAAAATTAGTTGAGTCTATGGGGATGCGGTCAAGATGCCGCCGGACGGAATCCCGGCGGTCGAAATACCGATGCCGGAATCCCGACCGCCACAATCCCGACACATTCTCCCTCCGTAGGTGTCCACGACACCCATAGAGGGAGAATATAATAGTGTGCCGAGCGTAGCGAGGCACCGTGCCCGCAGCGTGGTGAGCGAAGCGAGCCCGCAAGGGGCTGCGCTCCGCTCACCACCCCTGTCGGGATTGTGTGGTCGGGATTCCGGCGTCGGTATTTCGACTGCCGGGATTCCGACCGGCGGCATTTAGTACTGATCCCGAGTCCATGTAATAGCTATCCCCACTGTGTGTATTGTGACCACTTTAATGGATCATTTTAATATAGAACTTTGTGAAACCCTTTAAATAAAAAAATGTAAAACAACTGCTAATCAAGTTTCTCTCACAAGTAGGGGCCTATTTTAATAAAGAACATTTGCAGGAAATATTAAGTATCCCCAGGATGTAAGATAGAGGGACTGCATAAGGTATTTCTATCTGCAGTGGCCCCTCCATTTCTGACAGCAAAAGCAGCCCCCAAAGTTTTCTGTGGGAGCACTTCTCTGGATCCCTCACCAATGGCTCCCCGTTGATGCATGCACAGACCAATGGCTCTGCATGTGCATTAGGCATGCTTCATACAAACCAGTAGCTATCACTTTGCTACTAAACCTTTGCCAGGACAGGGCTTGTTTGCAAGCTCTGTACCGGCACCCAAAAGAGGATAATTGCAAGTGATAATTTACATTACTGCATTGCCATTGTCACATCTCCACTGCATTAAAAATACAGGATATGGAGGGGGTGTGGCCTGGCTGCTGAGGCGACAAGACGTGTGGAGCTGGAGCTCCTGCCCGGGCCCCATATATTTACCCCATCTGCGCCCCTTGGGTGTCCCACGACCCGCCACCCTCTCTGTTGGGTCCCCCTGCTCTGCCCTGTGAGGTCCGCGGAGCCGGCAGACACCTCCTGTGTCTGTGCGGGTTGCGGCCTGCTTTCTGGCTCCGGGACACGGCTGCTGCTTCCGGTCCCCGCGCAGCGGTGCTCACATCGGCCGCTGGACTCCTGCCTGCCGTCCGGGTCCTCCAGGCTCCCCTGGTCCTCCTCACCCGCCCGGAGAAAGACGTCTGCCGCACTCAAGACCTCCGGCCTCCTCTGCATCCGGAAACTGGAGCCCGACGCCGCACGCTGAGAGGTGAGATCCGGGGGCACTGTGCGGCTGTGACGGGGGACACAGGCGGGCGGCATATATAGCCATGGACGGGAGCGGAGGACTACTCCCAGCTGAGGCTTTGTGCTGGTCTTACCAGCTTTCTTCAACCTGCTTGCCAGCAGCCTGCAAGCCTCTATCCTCCTTCCCTGACCTCCCCACGCGGGCCCTCAGCTACCTCAGCCTAGCGCTGCCTTCCCCGTTTCCCCGGCAGTCTGTGTCTCTTCAGCGCCCCTGCGGCCTGGGACCCCACGCTAGAGGCCCCCTTGCTGTGGCCCTCCGGAGCCCATATTTCAGCCAGCCTCAGGGCACCTGCACTCTCTCTGGTCCTGCACACTCCTGCCCCCCCTGTGGGCTCCTGCCTCTCCTGGCCCCTGTGAAGGCCCTTACTATTGCTGGGCCCAGACACCCCTATCCTGCCACCTGAGCTTGGTACTGTCCCGGTCAGTGGCTGTTACGTCTCCGGGCCTCATCCCTGCAGATCCTGGAGAGGGGTGGATATCCAGAGTACACCAGCCCATCTCCTGCAACCTCTGATTGTCTGACTCCCCTCCGGGACCACGTGGGCCTTTCTATCTGCCGAAGCTCCCTGGCCCTGGCCCACCCACGCTGCCTTGCTGGCTGCGTCATGACATTTCTCTAGTACCCCCGCCTTACCCCCCCTGGTCCTGAGCCATACTGCTGGAGCTCCTTCTCTACCTCCCATTCTGCTGTCTACCCCCTTTCTCATCTGTTCAAGATGCCCAGAGGTGGCAAAAAATCGCAGGGATCTGACCTTACACCATTCCTTACTAAAAAGAGCACTCCAGCCAAGAACAGATCCGATGCTCCTGAACACCCCCATGGTCCCTCCGACTCCGATCCTGATGATGATGACGATCTCACACCCCTCACCCGCAGGGACTTTCTCTCCCTCCTTAAGGAGGTGCGGGATGTCAAGACCACTGTCCAGGCTCTCCACTCCCTGAAGTCCGATATCGCCGAAATTGGCTCTAGAACTGATCAACTCGAGCGGCGAGTTGAAGAGGTGGTGACGTTCCAACAATCGGTCGAGACCGACTTCCATCAACTCCGCCAAGATGTTGCCCAATTGCGGGAGGAGCATGAAGACCAGGACAATAGGGCAAGAAGAAATAATCTGAGGATTCGGTTATTCCTGTAGAGGTTGAAGCGGCCCATCTTGATCTTTACCTTAAGCGCCTCTTTGCCCACCTATCACATGACACCCCCCAAGACCATCTTCTCCTGGACCGAGCACATCGAGCCCTCCGACCTCGCTCCCAAGACTCTTCCCAGCCCAGGGATGTCAATGCACTACTTCACTGCGAAAGAGGCCGTTATGAGAGAAGTCCGGCGACTGGGGTCTGTGTCCTTTCAGAATGTCTCCCTGCAGATCTTCCAGGACTTATCCCCGCTTACTCTGGCCAAACGTAGGGACTTTAAGCCCATCACTTCCCTGCTCTCCCAACATAATGTTAAGTACCACTGGGGTTTCCCCTTCCGTATACTGGTTTGGCATCAAGGGAAGCTACTTACAGCCAGAAACCCACCCGAGGCTCAATCGCTGCTCTCCAAGCTGGGTATCCACACCGATGAACAGGACCTTTCTGCTCCACGCCTGCCTCCGCGGACACAGCGGAACCCACCACCGCCCCCCGTTCGGAGTGGTTCACGGTTCCAGCTTCTACGGCCTCTCCGGCTCCACCTCCAGTTCCCTGATGGACTTCCAGCTTTCTGATTTGACGTCCCATATCTATATTTGTGTCGACCTTTCCTGGTCGTACTCCCTAGCCGGGGAGCTGTTTAACTTTAGATCTTCCATGTTCTGACTTCCCGATCCCTTAGTCGGTTCTCAACTGTTATGTTGTTACCCCTTGTTACAATGTGATAATTTGTTTTTTCCATGCTCTCTTTTTCTCTTCTTCAATTTCTCTCTGGAGCTGGCGCTCCATCTGTTCCTCGTTCCTGTTTTCTCTCTAGCTTTTCCCCTCAGGTCCCTCCAGGGGGGACTGCTTCTTAACCATTACGTGGTTTGTGATGCATTGTCTGGATGCCATGCTTCGCCCCTTAGGGCTTTCAGCCCTCTTGCTGACCTAGGTGCCCTCCTGACACTTAGTACCCCTTCCCCCTGTCAGCACCACCGGTCCTGGCCTCTACCGCCGGATGACCAACTACCCTCCCCTCCCTTCCGGTTTCCTTTCCTTCCTCCCTCCTTTCTGACCACGCTATCTTACGCTTTGTATCCCTCTCATCTATTTCTCTTCCTCCTTACCCTACTTTCAGAGCTCTACACTCATTCTATTCTGCCTACCTCTTTGCTGTTTGCCCATGGGTCTCCGGGTACTCTCTTTTAATGTGAAGGGCCTGAATAGCCCTCAAAAGAGAGGTAGGCTTTATACCTCCCTTAAACTCCATAAGGGCGACCTGGTCTTTCTCCAGGAGACTCATTTCCTACATAATTCCCACCCTACTCTACAATGTAAACCATATCCTGATTCTTTCCATGCCTGCGATCATTCGGCCAAAAAACGGGGGGGGGGGTCGCGATCTTATTTGCCCGTCACCTCACCTTTGAGCTTCTAGATTCCCACGCCGATAAGGATGGCTGGTTTCTTGTTTTGGTGGGGAAACTTAACAACAAACTATGCAATTTAGCTAACATCTATGCCCCTAACCAACGACAAGAGTTATTCTTTGCAAAACTAGATACTCGCCTTACTCAAGTCCGGCAAGGCGACCTCATACTGGCTGGGGATTTTAACCCTGTTTTAAATCCAAATATAGACTGCTCTCCCTCTCTGCCCTCTGCTTCCCCATCGGACTCTCTCCGCTCTAGATACCTCCTCCGTCTCATGCGATCCCAGCTTCTCTACGACTTCTGGAGGATAAAAGATCCCTCTGCGCGTGACTATACCTTTTATTCTGCTCCTCATAATTCCTACTCCCACATCGATATGGTCCTGCTCAGTCATGAACTTGCCCTGAATCTCCATGCTGCCCATATACACCCATTAATCTGGTCTGACCATGCCCCTATCTCTTGCGACCTCTCGGGCTTGTTCTCTCGCCCCCGCCCCATGACTTGGCGCCTTAACTTCTCCCTCCTTCACAATCCGGAGATACGCTCCCATCTTCGGGATAAGCTTTCTGACTATTTTACCCTGAACGACTCCCCTGACATTTCAAGGTCCACTCTCTGGCTGGCACACAAGGCAGTCCTTCGTGGGCACATCATCATCCTGGCCTCGAAAGCCAAGAAACAGTCTCTCACCCAGTTTAACAGACTCTCTATTAAACTCCACACCCTTGAGACCCAGCACAATTCGTCCTCCGACCAGGCTATCTTGTCTGAACTCCGTACTGTCAAAGCGGAACTTGATCTCCTTCTCTCCAGACGGGTAGCTAAACATCTCAAATGGCTTCGCCAGTCTTTTTATGAGAAGGGAGATAAGGCGGACAAGATCCTGGTGGCACGACTCCGCTCCACGAGAGCCAAAACTAATATTATTTCTATTAGAGACCCTCTCAATCAGTTAGTTCATGTCCCTACAGCCATTAGGGCTGCCTTCCAATCCTACTACGCTGACTTGTACAACCTGCCACCCTCCTCGCCTGGTTCTTCCTCCCCGTCCCACTCTGACCTAGTCTCTCACTTTCTTTCAGCTTCTAACCTGCCTAGATTGCCTCAGGACGCCATGGACCATCTTAACAATGAGATCTCGGTGGAAGAAATTGCCCAGACTATACTCATGCAAAAGATCGATAAATCCCCTGGCACGGTCGGGTTCACAGCTCTTTACTACAAAAATTTTTCCGATCTTCTCTCCCCCACCTTCAGTCCCTGTTTAATAGGATTATCCATGGCGACTCTTTTACTCCTGAGATGTTAGAGGCCAGAATTGTGGTGATCCCTAAGGAAGGCAAGGACACCCGTAACTGCGCTAGCTACCGACCTATATCCCTCCTGAACCTGGACTTAAAATTTTTTGCTAAAATCCTAGCCAATTGCCTTAACCCAAATCTCCCTTCCCTTGTCCACTACGACCAAGTGGGGTTTATTCCGGGTCGCCAGGCGAGGGATAACAGCAGACGTGCTATCGATCTTATACACATCTCGAACTCCAGGGGATCCCCCGCTATCATGCTCTCCTTGGATGCTGAAAAAGCTTTCGACCGGATCTCCTGGAGTTTTCTGAGAGCCGCCCTGGAAGCCTATGGCTTGTCTGGTGTCTTTCTCACTGGGGTTCTGGCACTATACTCCACCCCCTCTGCCACAGTCTTAATCAATGGTGTCCCGTCTGCTCCAGTCCGCATATCAAATGGTACACGTCAGGGATGCCTTCTATCGCCGTTAATATTCGCCCTTATTATTGAGCCGCTCACCTCTCAAATTAGAGCTCATCAAGGTATACATGGTATACAAGTAGGTTGTACCGATCGTAAAATCTCCCTCTTCGCTGATGACATTCTACTTTCCTTGACCCAGCCCCTTATCTCGCTCCCAAATTTATTTTCAGTCCTACATTCTTATAGCCTTGTATCAGGCTACAAGATCAATTGTTCCAAGTCCGAGGCTATGCTGCTTCATGTCCCCCACCGAGAAACTGAATCCCTTCGCGCCAACTTCAATTTTAAATGTCAGCCTACAAAGATCAAATATTTGGGGATTTACTTGACCTCCCGCTACGACTCTCTCTTCCGTGAAAATTTTCCACCCCTTCTCACAAAACACTCGCTGACCCGACGTCCTGGAACAGTCTCTTCATTTCGTGGCTGCGTAGGATCATTGCGGTTAAAATGAGCATAGTCCCCAAATGGCTCTACCTTTTTCAGACCCTCCCTGTGGCTGTCCCGGCCTCCTTTCTTCGTACTACCCAGCGAGCCCTCGTGCGTTTTATCTGGAACCACAGACCCCCCCCCCGCATCGCTGCCAACACTCTGAAACGACCAACCTCCGCTGGCGGTAGAGGTCTTCCTGATATCGAACTCTATTACCTAGCCTCCCATCTCTCTTATATTGTCACCTCTTATGCTCCTCCGGGGTCTGCATCCTGGTTGGATATCGAAGCAGCCCACGTTAACCTTTTGGACCTGACCCCCTTGTGGGGTTTGCCCTCTACCTCCCGACCCCCAACCTCCAAACTCCTCCCCACTATTAAATTTAATCTTAGAATTTGGGATTCCCACTCTCTGAAGATGGGTTTTACCACTACCCCCTCACCCTTGACCCCTATCTGGCAGAACCCTATGTTTCCTCCTGGATTCTCGATTACGAGGTTCCGTACATGGATAACGCTGGGCCTCAAATTCCCGACTGATTTTGCCGATCGGGTTCAATGGTTGTCCCTACCTAATCTCCAACAGAAGACCCCCTCGTACTCACTTAATCCCTTTCAATTCCTACAAATCCGTCACTTTTTAGGTTCCCTGCCCTCTTCCGCTTTGCTCCGTGACCTTACCCCCTTTGAAAGTTTATGCATAAACTCCCACCTCTCCAAAGGCTTAATTTCCCAACTTTACTCCCTTTTACTGGATTCTTCCCTTCCCTCCTCCTGGTCCCACGAACTTGCATGGGAGCGTGATCTTGGGCCTCCCCCTGAGAGCGAATACTGGGAAGACATGAGACTGGGGATTGCTAAGTGCTCTATTGCTACTGCTTTCAAAGAGACGGCTTACAAAATTTACTACCATTGGTACTACACCCCTGATAGACTTAATAAACTCTTTCCGTCTTCTTCCCCTAATTGCTGGAGGAACTGCGGATCTAGAGGCACTATGCTTCATATATGGTGGACCTGCCCAACCATCGTTTCCTTCTAGAATCTAGTCCACTCCCTCCTTAACTCCCTTCTGGAATCCCCCGTGCTGAAAGATCCCTGGATCTTTTTGCTGTGTTACCCTCCCTTGATGCTTGATAAATTCTCCTAAAAACTGACTACACACATTCTAACTGCGGCAAAGTCGCTGATAGCTCTTAATTGGAAGAACCCCACTCCCCCCTCTCTCCCATCCCTTAAAGCCAAAATTTGGCATATTGCATCAATGGAGAGGATTACATATTATCTCCACGATCGGGGTCATGTTTTTGAGCAGGTTTGGGCCCCCTGGCTCGTTGCTGAACGTAGATCACCGCCTCTCCCCTCTTGTTCCTAGCTCCTTCCGCAGACCCATGGGAATCGACTACCGCTCCTCCTCCATCTCCTCTCTCCTTTTCTTTTTTTCTTCTTCTTTTTCTCCTTATCCTCTCTCGTCTCTCCCTTGCCCTCCTTCTCTTTCTTTTTTTCTGATCTCACTATTTCCAGGATATGTACTGTGCTTGGATTACACCGTGGTTTCCCCTCCCCCTTATCCCCCTCTTCCTTCTCCCCCTTCCCCCCCATATTTGATACTTGGTTACCAATGTTTTATTTTTGATTGTTTTTGTTCTCTATTCTAAAAATATGGTTTTTGTTGGACGTTGGTTCTCTTGACCACTTGTCCCTTTTCTCATTGTATTGTTTGCCCACTCTGTTCAACCACGCAAAAATAGAGAATTAAAAAAAAAATTACAGGATATGATAAATATGTCCCATAGTCACAGACATCAGTTCAGTCAGTTTTACTGATTTATTTCCTGTTACACTGACAACAAATGTATGATCTGGTTGCTGTGGGCTGCTGCAACATTTGATGATTGAGCCTATGTTAGTAGTTGAGTTTCAGTGAACTTGAAGTTATCCTTCAATAATTACTAAAATACAAAATTACTAAGAATGCAAATATAAATGTATTTGAGCTGGTATATCCTTAATCCATAATGTACTTTAAGGATAGAGCAGAAGTAAATACCCGTTATAAATAAATAAATAAAACATTCTTGAGAATGACATATACAGTATAACGATCAGAATTTTTTTAGTTCTTTTTTTATTACTGAAGTAGCACAGCGAGTAATATAAAGGGAATGGAATAAAAATAAGATTTTAAACCTACCGGTAAATCTTTTTCTCGTAGTCCGTAGAGGATGCTGGGACTCCGTAAGGACCATGGGGATAGACGGGCTCCGCAGGAGACATGGGCACTTTAAGAAAGACTTTGACTCTGGGTGTGCACTGGCTCCTCCCTCTATGCCCCTCCTCCAGACCTCAGTTAGAGAAACTGTGCCCAGAGGAGATGGACAGTACAAGGAAAGGATTTTTGTAATCCAAGGGCAAGATACATACCAGCCACACCAATCACACTGTATAACTTGTGATATACTACCCAGTTAACAGTATGAAAAACAACATAGCATCAGTCCAAGACCGATGAAACTATAACATAACCCTTATGTAAGCAATAACTATATACAAGTCTTGCAGAAGTAGTCCGCACTCGGGACGGGCGCCCAGCATCCTCTACGGACTACGAGAAAAAGATTTACCGGTAGGTTTAAAATCTTATTTTCTCTAACGTCCTAGAGGATGCTGGGACTCCGTAAGGACCATGGGGATTATACCAAAGCTCCCAAACGGGCGGGAGAGTGCGGATGACTCTGCAGCACCGATTGAGCAAACAGGAGATCCTCCTCAGCCAGGGTATCAAACTTATAGAACTTTGCAAAGGTGTTTGACCCCGACCAAGTAGCAGCTCGGCACAGCTGTAGTGCCGAGACCCCTCGGGCAGCCGCCCAAGAAGAGCCCACCTTCCTAGTGGAATGGGCTTTAACCGATTTCGGTAACGGCAATCCTGCCGTAGAATGCGCCTGCTGAATCGTGTTACAGACCCAGCGAGCAATAGTCTGCTTTGAAGCAGGGCCACCAACTTTGTTGGCTGCATACAGGACAAACAGTGCTTCTGTTTTTCTGATCCTAGCCGTTCTGGCCACGTAAATTTTCAAAGCCCTGACCACATCAAGGGACTCGGAATCCTCTAAGTCACGTGTAGCCACACCATATTCGGTGATAATGTTTAGATGTCACGTCCTTCCTAGCCTTTATTAGCGTAGGAATGACCTCATCCAGAATACCTTTTTCCGCTAGGATCCGGCGTTCAACCGCCATGCCGTCAAATGCAGCCGCGGTAAGTCTTGGAGCAGACAGGGACCTTGTAGTAACAGGTCCTGCCTTAGAGGAAGAGGCCACGGATCTTCTGTGAGCATTTCTTGCAGATCCAGATACCAGGTCCTTCGTGGCCAATCTGGAACAATGAGAATTGTTCTCACTCCTCTTTTTCTTATTATCCTCAACACCTTGGGTATGAGAGGAAGAGGAGGAAACACATATACCGACTGGAACACCCACGGTGTCACTAGGGCGTCCACAGCTATCGCCTGAGGGTCTCTTGACCTGGCGCAATACCTTTGCAGCTTTTTGTTGAGACGGGACACCATCATGTCTATTTGGGGTAGTCCCCATCGACTTGCAATCTGCGCAAAGACTTCCTGATGAAGTCCCTACTCTCCCGGATGCAGATCGTGTCTGCTGAGGAAGTCTGCTTCCCAGTTGTCCACTCCCGGAATGAACACTGCTGACAGATCGCTTCCATGATTCTCCGCCCAGCGAAGAATCCTGGTGGCTTCCGCCATTGCCACTCTGCTCCTTGTGCCGCCTTAGCGGTTTACATGAGCTACTGCGGTGATGTTGTCTGACTGGATCAGAACTGGTCGATTGCGAAGTAAGATCTCCGCTTGATGTAGGACGTTGTATATGGCCCTAAGTTCCAGGATGTTGATGTGAAGACAAATCTCTTGACTTGACAAAAGTCCCTGGAAATTTCTTCCCTGTGTGACTGCTCCCCAACCTCGGAGGCTCGCGTCCGTGGTCATCAGGATCCAGTCCTGAATGCCGAACCTGCGGCCCTCTAGAAGGTGAGCCCTGTTTAGCCACCACAGGAGAGATACTCTGGCCCCGGGGGACAGGGTGATCCTCTGATGCAGTTGTAGATACGACCCGGACCATTTGTCCAATAGGTCCCATTGGAAGGTCTTTGCATGGAATCTGCCGTATGGAATGGCTTCGTATATTGCCACCATCTTTCCCAGAACTAGAGTGCAATGATGTACTGACACTTGTTTTGGTTTCAACAAGTTCATGACTAGAGTCATAAGTTCCTGTGCTTTTTCCGTCGGAAGAAAAACCCTTTTCTGGTCTGTGTCCAGAATCATGCCCAAGAAGGGCAGACGAGTTGTAGGATTCAGCTTCGACTTTGGAATATTGAGAATCCAGCCGTGTCGCTGTAACACATTCAGTGAAAGTGATACGCTGCTCAGCAACTTCTCCCTTGATCTCGCTTTTATGAGGAGATCGTCCAAGTACGGGATAATTGTGACACCCTGCTTGCGCAGGAGCACCATCATTTCCGCCATTACCTTGGTGAAAATTCTCGGGGCCGTGGAAAACCCAAACGGCAAAGTCTGAAATTGGTAATGACAATCCTGTACCGCAAATCTCAGGTACGCCTGATGAGGAGGATATATGGGGACATGCAGGTATGCATCCTTTATGTCCAGAGACACCAAAAAATCTCCCCCTTCCAGGCTGGCGATGACCGCCCTGAGCGTTTCCATCTTGAACTTGAACCGTTTTAAGTAAAGGTTCAGGGATTTTAAATTCAAAATGGGTCTGACCGAACCGTCCGGTTTCGGAACCACAAACAGAGTTGAGTAGTACCCCTGCCCTCTTTGAAGCAGGGGAACCTCTACCACCACTTGTTGCAGACACAATTTGTGAATTGCCTGTAAAACTATCTCCCTTTCCAGGGGTTGTTTCGGTAGGGCCGATTTGAAAAACCGGCGAGGAGGCACTTCTTCGAATTCTAGCTTGTAACCCCGGGAAACAATTTCTATTGCCCATGGATCCACCTGTGAGTGGACCCAGACATGGCTGAACAGTCGAAGACGTGCCCCCACAGGAGCTGACTCCCTCAGGGGAGCCCCAGCGTCATGCGGTGGATTTAGCAGAGGCCGGGGAGGACTTCTGTTCCTGGGAACCAGCTGTGGTGTGCAGCTTTTTCCCTCTGCCCTTCCCTCTGGCAAGAAAGGACGATCCACGTGCTCTCTTGCTTTTATTGGAACGAAAGGACTGCATTTGATAATTAGGCGCTTTCTTAGATTGTGAGGGAATATATGGCAAAAAATTTGATTTACCTGACGTAGCCGTGGAGACGAGATCCGAGAGGCCCTCTCCGAACAATTCCTCACCATTGTAAGGCAACAACTCCATATGCCTCTTGGAGTCGGCATCACCTGTCCACTGCCGGGTCCATAAGCCACGGCTAGCAGAAATAGACATAGCGTTTATTCTGGAACCCAATAAACTAATGTCTCTTTGAGCATCTCTCATATATAAGACAGCATCTTTTATATGCCCTAGAGTCATTAAAATGGTATCCTTATCAAGAGTCTCAATATCTGCTGATAAGGAATCTGTCCATGCTGCTACAGCACTACAAACCCAGGCCGATGCAATAGCCGGTCTGAGTAACGTACCAGAATGTGCGTAAATGGACTTCAAGGAAACCTCCTGCTTGCTGTCTGCAGGATCCTTGAGGGTAGCTGTATCTTGGGATGGAAGCGCTATCTTTTTTGATAAGCGTGTTAAAGCTTTGTCCACCCTAGGGAGGATTCCCACCGTATTCTGTCCTGTGACGGGAAAGGATACGCTATTAGAATCCTTTTGGGAATCTGCAGTTTTTGGTGTGGAGTTTCCCACGCTTTTTCGCATAAATCGTTCAGCTCATGTGAGGAAGGAAAGGTGACCTCTGGTTTCTTTCCCTTAAACATGTGCACCCTCGTGTCAGAGACAGGGGGTTCCTCAGTGATATGCAAAACATCTTTTATAGCGATAATCATATATCGAATACATTTTACCACCCTTGGCTGCAATTATGCATTTTTGTAGTCGACACTGGAGTCTGAGTCCGTTCGGTATCTGTGTCAGCTATTTGGGATAGTGGGCGCTTCTGAGACCCCGAAGGTCCAGACGACATTGGGACAGGCATGGGTTGACTCCCTGACTGTAACCCAGCTTCAGCTTTGTCTAATCTTTTGTGCAGTAAATTAACATTTGCACTCAAAACATTCCACATATCCATCCAGTCAGGTGTCGGCACTGCTGACGGAGACCTAGCATTCATACACTCCCCCTCCTCCTTAGATGAGCCTTCAATCTCAGACATGTCGACACACGCGTACCGACACACCGCACACACACACAGGGAAGCCCTTTTTCTGAAGACAGGTTCCCCACCAGGCCCTTTGGAGAGACAGAGAGAGAGTATGCCAGCACACACCCCAGCGCTATATGACCCAGGAAAAACACAGTGTGTTTACCTAGTAGCGCTTTGTAATCTGTATTGCGCCAAATATGTGCCCCCCCCCCTCTACTTAAAAAACCCTCTTTCACCGTGTGTCAAGCAGGGGAGAGTCCGGGGAGCTTCCTCTCAGCGGTGCTGTGGAGAAAAGATGGCGCTGGTGAGTGCTGAGGGAGAAGCCCCGCCCCCTCGGCGGCGGGCTTCTGTCCCGCTCGAAATAATTCAAATTATGGCGGGGGCTCTCTATATACATGTATAGTGCCCAGCTGTACATGTATATACACTTATATGCCATATAGGAGGTTTAAATTGCTGCCCAGCCCCCCCCCCCCCCCCCCCCCCCTGCGCCCTGCACCCTTACAGTGACCGGAGTGTGTGAGGTGAATGGGAGCAATGGCGCACAGCTGCAGTGCTGTGCGTTACCTCCGTGAAGAATCTGAAGTCTTCTGCCGCCTGTGATGATCTTTTCCTCACATGCTCACCTGGCTTCTATCTTCCGGCTCTGCGAGAAGGACGGCGGCGCGGCTCTGGGACGGACGGCGAGAGTGAGACCTGCGTACCGATCCCTCTGGAGCTAATGGTGTCAAGTAGCCTAAGAAACAGAGCCCTGAAACTCAAAGAAGTGGGTCTGTTTCTCTCTCCTCAGTCCCTCGATGCAGGGAGTCTGTTGCCAGCAGCCTCCCTGAAAATAAAAAACCTAACAAAAATGCTTTCTTACAGGAAACTCAGGAGAGCTCCTAAAATGCACCCAGCTCCTCTGGGCACAGTATCAAACTGAGGTCTGGAGGAGGAGCATAGAGGGAGGAGCCAGTGCACACCCAGAGTCAAAGTCTTTCTTAAAGTGCCCATGTCTCCTGTGGAGCCCGTCTATCCCCATGGTCCTTACGGAGTCCCAGCATCCTCTAGGACGTTAGAGAAAAATCTGAAAGTGGGAAATGTGTAAGGCGGTCAGTGATGGTAAGAGCAGGGGCGGCTCCAGGCATGTTCGAATAGAGCAGCCGAACAGGGTGCCACACTCAATGGGCGCCGCTAGCTCTCGACGCCATATTGTAGCCTGCCCTGGAGCCAGGTCCCTGCCTGCACAGCGTCTGTCCCGCAGCCTGCTTTCCACAACCCCCATGTAAGCTGCACCAGCCCTTGAGCCAATCAAAGCTCGCGGACCGGCAACCAAGGCTCCTGATTGGCTGCGAGCTTTGATTGGCTCATAGACCGGCGCTTAATTGGAGCTGGGGAATCACTCAGTCAGTCATGCCCGGGAAGCAAAGCTGGCGGCTCCCCCTCCCCCATCCTCCCCAGTTGCTTCTCTAGTCTCTTCTCTCCTGTTCCGATGGCAGCGCCCGTGTCGTGCCCTCCTGCATACGTAGTGTCCCACTCCCTCCGCGTCCTCCCATCTGCGCTTCCCAGGCAGCAGCTGAGATCTAACAGCAGCAGCTGCTGCTGGCATTGGGGGCATATATGGCACTGTGGGGACATGTGTATCTGGCATTGGGGGCATATCTGGCACTGTGGAGACATGTGTATCTGGCATTGGGGGCATATCTGGCACTGTGGGGACATGTGTACAGTATCTGGCAGTGGGGGAATATCTGGCACTGTGGGGACATGTGTATCTGGCACTGGGGGCATATATGTATCTGGCACTGTGGGGCATATATGTATCTGGCATATCATGTGTATCTGGCACTGCTGGGTGGCATATCATGTGTATCTGGCATGGCTGGGTGGCATATCATGTGTATCTGGCACTGCTGGGGGGCATATCATGTGTATCTGGCACTGCTGGGGGGCATGTCATGTGTATCTGGCACTGCTGGGCAGCATAACATGTGTATCTGGCACTGCTGGGGGGCATATCATGTATATTTGGAACTGCTGGGGGGCAATATCATGTGTATCTGGCACTGCTGGGGGGCATATCATGTGTATCTGGCACTGCTGGGGGGCATATCATGTCTATCTGGCACTGCTGGGTTGCGTATCATGTGTAACTGGCACTACTGGGTTGCCATATCATGTGTATCTGGCACTGCTGGGGGGGGGGCATATAATGTGTATCTGACACTGCTGGGGGGCATATAATGTCTATCTGGCACTGCTGGGGGGCATATCATGGGTCTCTGGCACTGCACTGTTGGGGTGATTATGTGTATCTGTCACTATACTGGAGGCATTATGTGTAAGGAACACTACTGTGGCTGTTATGTGTAAGGCTGCTAATTGTGAAAAAAATCAACTGAAGATTATTAACTCACATTTCTAATTATTTAATGTCTGAATACAAAGGGACACACTTCCAAGCAAGAATTCTAAGCAAACTTGTAATTTTTATATTATACCTCCCTGCCGCCCCAGTAGGATTCCTTGAGAAACAGCAGTCAGTTACTGTACATCATTTTATACATATTTAATTATTTGTCAGTTATTAGCTCTTGATTTTTGTTTAAGTAATAGAAAGGTTATCGGATCTCCGCCTGCAACTGCAGTCTAGTGATTTAGACAGTCCAGACATAGGGCCTTATTCAGCAGCAGACGTTGCTGCGATGCGATCGCATTTCCCTGGGTCCCGGCGCAGTGTACACGCGCTGGTTCCGCTATGTGCGTACGGGCGCTGGTATGAGATTTGATCACATCTTAGTGATGCAAATGCCTCAGCCTGATTGACGGGCAGAGGTGTTCGTGGTGCAGCCAGAGGTGGCAACGCGGCATTGCGGTGGGCGACTTGTTGAAAACAGGGATGGGTCTGGGCCTTTTTCGGGGCGGCCGTGTGATGCCGCAGCAATGGAGATAATGGCGGCGGCTTGACTGCCTTCTCAGGGGGCTTCCTTTCTTCAGTGATCCGATCGCAATTGAATTATATATATTATATACAGTTACTGCAATGTGATTATTCCACCCAATACATTATTTATTTATTAGGATCCAATCAGTAGTGTTTTATTTACTTGCCATGTTCCATCAATTACATCAACACTTAACCATGGTGCCAGGATGCCAATCCAAGTATACTCAGCTCAGTCTTTGCTGTGGTTTGTATAAAATCTACAGTAGCTGCTACTGCTCAGAAATCTGGAGACAGGAATCGAAAAACACTGATCTTTTCTTTTCTTTTCCTTCTCCAAGAACTTCTTAGCTTTATACAAGCTATGTTTGCATTCTGACAACTGTAACCACATCACACGCACTTGAAAAGCAGTGTTTATGTCCAACTTATATTTCAAATCACACTTAACGCCCACTTGTAATCACAGACTTATAATTAGTTTCATATATCAATAATATTTACAAGCTATGGACAAAATTCCCTACAAAGTGAAAAGCTAATTTTATAAAGCAGGGTTTGGCCCATATTTTTGACAAGGAAAGAGGGAATACCCATGACTATGCATTAAATATCCTTCTTCATAACTGAAGTAAGTTTATGACAAATTTTGCAAAGTATTCTTGCTAGCAGTTTTGCTGCGCTTTAGGAGATGTTCATTGCCCTGTGTGCATTGGTGAAAGTGACTAAACATACTACCATTTTATTTGATGTCTTAAACTTTAAGTGAAATTATTAGCTGACCAAAGCGAGCCTTTCACTTTGTTAAGGATTTACGGGGTCTATTTACGAAAGCTTGGATGGAGGTAAAGTGAATGGAGATAAAGTGCCAGCCAACCAGCTCCTAACTGCCATGTTACATGCTGAGTTTGAAAAATGACAGTTGGAAGCTGGTTGGCTGTTACTTTATCTTTGTCCACTTTGGTGTATATTCAATAAGAGTTGGGTCCATTCCGACATGCTGTTATCGGAATGGACCCGACAACCCCTATTCAAAGAGCGGCCAAATCTGACTGTCGGATTTGGCCGTTTCCTGTGTCTTGTCCTGCTGCTGCTGCCAGCGGCTGTCGGGTGCACTGACAGCAGTGGCGGGTGGAACAGTGATCAGTGGCCGGTGGGGGAAACAGTGTGGCGGCCGGCGGGGGAGGTGAGATCGGCGACCGGAGCTGGCAGCGGGGGTGATGTCTGCAGCGGCGGGGGAGGCACTGCAGGGAGAGAGGTGCCTGGCCGGGGATGGCCGTCAAGGTACCTCTCATCCACGATCCCCGTAGCCCACCGCACCACTCCCCCTGTCTCCTCACCTCAATCCAACTTTCTCCATCGAATGCTTAGTAAATAGACCCCTAAATGTGTTATTTACAATTTATGTTAAAGTGAAAAGTGCTTAAAATGTCCAATGATGGTAATTTTCTTTTTTCAGAATTATTTTTTTAGCCTTATTTCTATTACAGCGGTGGTAGTGGCGGAGTGTTGGGGCAGCTATACGTACTCCATGGAGCCAGCCCGGCAGTGACCTATGCATGGCAGGTAGCTTAACAGCGACTCAGATTAACTAAAAGTCTTAACAGTATGGCCATAGTATGGAGTTATTAGTCTGCAGCCTCTACATCATTGGTGAGCAGGAAAGCTTTTAACTGTTTCTGGGGGATAATAACAATCTGGGGGATAACACAATCATTTGTATGTTATTAGACATGCTATATGTTTTCTACAGTGAACTGTCTTGTTCTTTACGAATTTGAAGATTATTGTTTTTGTCTTTCTTTTTTCACTTAGTGTACAAATGATACTTGTCAACTCTTTCTAAATGTCTTTACTTTGTAAAACCCAATAAAATTTGTTTATAAAAAGAGCCAGAGATTATATACAAACAATAACAGATGGCGTAACTTGCACCCTCTAGCTGCAGCTCAATGCCCACTCACAAGAGCACCAAGTCTTGATCAGTATATACACAATACAAAAGTGAGCGGTCCTCAAGTGTTGCTAGACCTCCACAGAAATACTGTATCCTGATAACGATGTCCCAACTAAATTGGATGCGTTCACATTAAGGTTTCCTTTTCTCCCTGTTGTTCCCTCTGCTTTAATGGTACAATCAAGGTATAGAAAAACACTCACCTAGGACACATTTCCCTATATGCACCAAAAGGTTTCTTTTATCCACAGTATCACCACCAAATGGTTGTCCCTTTTTGCATCATTTTTGGACTTTCCAACAAAAGCGATGAAAGGTAAGTTTATGGAGCCTCAAAAAGTAGGCTTTATATAAATACTTTTTTTTATTTTTATACATAAAAACGTACGCATGTACATATAAAACAGGATTTTGGTAATTACCAGGAAATCCCTTTCTCTGATTCCACAGGGAACACTGGAAGGTTTAAGACCGTGGGAGTATAGATGGTTGTAGATGGAGCCAGCACTTTAAGAGTTTAAACATGTGACTGGCTCCTCCCCCTCTATGCCCCCCCTCAAGACCAGTTAGAGAAACTGAGCCCGAGGAGAGACGGAATACCCGACAACAGAAGAGGAGGTGAAATAAGAGTAATAGAACAGTGAAGGAACATGAAAACCAAGAATACTTAACATAAGGTATATATGTATAACAAACTGCAGTCACAAGTAAATGTAAAACATAACACAGCATGGCAGGGAAAGAAGCGCTGGGTGAGCGTTCCAGTGTCCCCTGTGGAATCAGAAAAATGAATTTACCAGTAAGTACTAAAATCCTGTTTTCTCCTTCATCCACTAGGGGACGCTGGAAGGCTTAAGACTGTGGGGATGTCCCAGAGCTCCCTTGTTGGGCGGGAGAGCGCTGAGAACCTTGCAACACCGCTGGGCCAAACTGAAAGACGGAAGCAGCAAAAGTATCAAACCGGTAAAACTTAAGGAAAGGTATGCTTGCCTGACCAAGTAGCTTCCCTACACAATTGGGTCAGGGAGACCCCCCTGGCAGCTGCCCAGGAGGTGCCAACTGACTGAGTAGAGTGCGCAGAAACAGCCTCTGGAGGCTGTCTGGATGAAGCCAGATAAGCTTGACGGATTGTGAAGCGAATCCACCTAGATAAAGTCTGTTTGGAAGCAGGCCAACCAGGACAAGAAGCGTCATAAAGAATAAACAGAGAATCTGTCTTGCAGAGAGAAGCTGTCCTGTCCACGTAAAACTTCAGAGCTCTGACAACATCCAGAGACCGTGCTGAAGGAGAGTTATCAGTCAGAGCCAGAACCACTATCGGTTGATTAATATGGAACACCGAAACCACCTTTGGTAAAAATGAGAAACAGGTGTGTAATTCCACTCTGTCAGAATGAAACACAAGATACGGTGGTTTACAGGAGAGAGCTCCCAGTTCCGAGACTCACCTTCCACGTAAGATATTTTAAATCCATGGATTCTAAAGGTTCAAAAACAGAAGATTGAAGAAAAGATAGAACCAATTCGAGGTCCCACAGAGCCAGAGGCGTAACCCTGGGTTGTCTCAGTCTCAGTATGCCCTGTAAAAAGGTCTGAACCTCCGGAATCAATGCCAACTTCTGTTGGAAGAATATAGAAAGTGCTGATATTTGTACTTTTAAATGTCCAAATCTGAGGCCTGCCTCAAAAACCAGAGTGAAGAAAAAGCAAGTCTGGACAGCTTAAAAGTCGCAGCAGAAACACAACGATTCTGTTAGGGTCTCCTGCCCTGTGCTGCCACGTCGTCATGGCAACCGGGAGACAAGTGCTAGTGGAGTAACCTGAGCGCAGCTGATACTCCGGTTCGGGTCTTTTGCTGTGCAGTGGTTATAGGCTCTGTGCACGGCAGGGGATCCGGTGCTGGTTTTTGTGCTCACAGTCTGTGAGGTCTGAGTGGGGCGTGGACAGCACCTGCTTTATAAGGCCTCTTTTCAGGGTAAGCAGATGCTGCTGAATCTTTGTTGGTTAGTCAGTTCATGAAAGTTAGCCAGTACTGTGTAGCTTTGTATTTGTTTGTTGCTTACTGCAAATAGGCCTGGGGATTTGGTATTACACTCTGCCAATCCAGACCTAGCAGTAAGACTGGAGTCAGTCGTTTAGCTTGCTGGGATTCTGTTACTACTCTGTGAACTTAGCAAGTTTGCGGCTGTATTCTAAGACTTGCCTGTCTAATCCTGTCTCACTGTGCTAGGTGTCAGGGGTCAGTTTAGTGGCAGTAAGCTAAAACCTGTGCACTGCAAGTGAGAAATAGGATTGTGGAGACTCTCCTTGTGTCTATCATTCCATCTCTGACCAAGGAGTTTACTGCCACACCCGTTGGTAACCCTTTAGGGTTTTGCTGTTGCCCTTAGCAACAGCATTTCGGGTTCTCTACGTATTAAAACACAACATCTTGCTTTTTCCATCTGTGCAGTTCTAATACAAGGGAGATACCCAGTTCCTTAGCCTCTGGGCTTCTCTGTTCACTTTGTGTGTATTTTGTTACCCTATTACCTTCTGTGTACGTTATGTCATATTCCCCAGTTTGTCTGTGAGTCCATTTGTTTTGCATAACAGTTCAAACACCAGTACATTCCTGCAGACACTGGAGTGCATAACAGTTCTGACACCAGTACTTTCCTGCAGGCACTGGTGTGCATAACATATTCAGCAGCCTAATACTCCTGTTGAAATTTTGTGGGAATATGGAGCATACCCCTCAAAATACGTTGCAACAGGTGGTCGATCAGGTGCAGGTCCTGACTCGACAATTTAATGATTTGTCCATTAAAATGCACACCTCCCAGGCTGCTGGCGGAGCTCCCGCAGCAGCAGCACCTGCAGGGGTTAAGGAGCCGAAAGTAAATCTCCCGGATCGTTTTTCTGGAGATCGCTCGCAGTTCTTTTGTTTCAAGGAGAGCTGCAAGCTATACTTCCGGCTTAGGCCTCAGTCTTCTGGGTCGGAGATTCAGCGGGTGGGCATAGTGATTTCCTTGCTACAAGGAGACCCACAGGTCTGGGCATATGGGTTGCAGCCTGACTGTCCGTCGCTTAAAAGTGTTGATGTTTTTTTTACGGCACTGGGCATGTTGTATGATGACCCTGACAAGACGGCCTCAGCGGAGGCTCAGATTTCGATCCTTAAGCAAGGGCGAAGGCCAGTTGAGGTTTACTGTACGGAGTTTCGGAGGTTGGCCCATGATACCCAGTGGAATGACCCAGCCCTGAGACACCAGTACCGAAGAGGTCTTTCTAACCAGATAAAGGACCAACTGGTACAATATCCCTTGCCTGATAGCTTGGATCAGCTCATGCAGTTATCCATCCGGGTGGATAGACGGCTGAGAGAGCGTAGGCTTGAAAGGGAGACTGAGATTTCCTTCCTTCCCAAGGGAACCTCAGACTCTGAGGAATTTTCTGAGGAGCCTATGCAGATTGGGGCTACCTGCCTCTCCTCGCGTGGGAAGACGCGGAGGAGACAGCAGGGGTTGTGTTTGTACTGTGGGAATAAAGGTCATGTGGTAGTATCATGCCCAGAAAAGCCGGAAAACTTCAGGGCCTGAGGGTGATGGGAAATATCCTGTCAGGCCAGAAGTCAGAATTTCCCAAGAAGACTTTTATCATTCCGGTGACCTTGAAGATCCTCGGTCAAACTGTCAAGACTGAGGCCTTTGTGGACAGTGGGGCCGACGGGGTTTTTATGGACCGCCAATTCGCCCTGAAACACTCTGTTCCCTTAGTACCCTTGGCATCGGAAATTGAGATCTGTGGGTTAAACGGGGAACCATTATCCCAAGGTAAAATTACCTCTTGCACTAGCCAGATTTCTTTGTTTATTGGAGCCACACACTCTGAAAAATTGTCCTTTTATGTGACTGTCTGTACTTTTGCCCCATTGGTGTTGGGGTTACCCTGGTTAAGGGCCCACAATCCTCAATTTGACTGGGTCTCTGGGGAGATTCTTAGTTGGGGTACTGATTGTTTCAGGAGTTGCTTGAGCCTTCCAGTCAGGCTCTCGCAGCTAAGTTTGCCAGGATTGCCAGGGTGTTATGCAGATTTTGCGGACGTGTTCTCCAAAAAAGTTGCAGAGGTACTACCTCCCCATCGCCCCTATGACTGTGCCATTGATTTGTTGCCAAATGCTAAGCTTCCCAAGAGCAGGTTGTACTCCCTGTCACGTCCTGAGACTCAGGCTATGGCAGAGTACATTCAGGAGAACTTGGCTAAGGGATTTATCAGACCTTCACAGTCTCCAGTTGGGTCGGGGTTCTTCTTCGTGGGTAAAAAGGACGGTTCGTTGCGACCCTGCATCGACTTCAGGGAATTGAACCGTATCACGATTAAAAACTCATACCCACTGCCTCTCATTTTGGTCTTGTTTGACCAGCTTCGTACTGCCACCATTTTTTCTAAGATTGACCTACGCGGTGCGTACAATCTAATCCGAATAAGAGAGGGGGATGAATGGAAGACTGCCTTTAATACCCACTCAGGGCATTATGAATATTTGGTGATGCCTTTTGGGCTCTGTAATGCCCCGGCAGTCTTCCAGGATTTCATGAATGATGTGCTCAGGGAATATTTGGATAGATTCTTAGTTGTATACTTAGATGACATCCTAATCTTCTCCCATTCCCTGGAGGAACATCGGAAGCATGTACGCTTAGTCCTCCAGAAACTCAGAGACCACCGGCTTGGGGCGAAGCTGGAGAAGTGCGAATTTGAAGTTCAGCAAATCACATTTCTAGGATATATTATCTCCCCAGAAGGTTTCCAAATGGAGGGTTCCAAGGTACAGGCAGTCCTGGATTGGGTGCAGCCCACTAGTTTGAAGGCGCTTCAGCGTTTCCTGGGCTTTGCGAATTTTTATAGACGATTTATCGCTGGATTTTCGTCTATAGTGGCGCCCTTGGTGGCACTCACTAAGAAAGGGGCGGATGTTGCTCACTGGTCTTGTGAGGCTAAAGCGGCTTTTGCCCGTCTCAAAAGGGCATTTGTTTCGGCCAAGGTGCTGCGACACCCAGATCCAGAGCGTCCTTTTGTGGTGGAGGTGGATGCCTCTGAGATGGGTATTGGGGCAGTGCTTTCTCAGATGGGAGTGTCTGATAATCGCCTTCATCCCTGTGCTTACTTTTCCCGTAAATTTTCGCCTGCCGAGATGAATTATGACGTGGGTAACCGGGAATTGTTGGCTATTAAGGATGCACTCGAGGAGTGGAGACACTGGCTTGAGGGGGCTAAGTTTGTGGTCTCAATTCTCACTGACCATAAGAATCTGGCATATTTAGAGTCAGCGAAGCGTCTCAATGCCAGGCAGGCACGATGGGCTTTGTTTTTTGCTCGCTTTAATTTTTTGATAACATATCGCCCTGGGTCAAAAAACATCAAGGCTGATGCGCTCTCGCGGAGTTTTGCTCCAATCCAGGAGACCACCGAGGAGCCGTTGCCCATTGTTTCCCCATCATGTATTAAAGTGGGCATTACCCAGGACCTCTTATCATTAGTCCTTAGAGCACAGGAGCAGGCTCCTCCAGACCTTCCGGTAGGTCTTTTGTTTGTGCCTCCTAGGTTAAGACAGCGAGTGTTCCTGGAATTCCATGCCAAGAAGTCGGCAGGTCACCCGGGTATTGCCAGAACTCGGGAGTTGCTATCTAGGGCGGTGTGGTGGCCCTCGGTGGCTAAGGATGTGGATCAGTGGGTTCGGGCATGTGACATCTGTGCCCGAAATAAGACTCCTAGAGGGGTTCCTGTTGGCCCATTACATCCACTCTCTATCCCATCTAAGCCATGGACCCACATTTCAATGGATTTTGTGGTGGACTTGCCCAAATCCTCGGGGATGACAGCCATCTGGGTTGTCGTTGACAGGTTTTCGAAGATGGCGCACTTCGTTCCACTGGTTGGGCTGCCATCAGCCAGACGCCTGTCTGAATTATTTATGCTGCATGTTGTGCGTCTCCACGGGTTGCCACTTGATGTGGTCTCTGACCGCGGATCCCAGTTTGTGGCCAAATTCTGGAGGGCATTTTGTTCCGATCTCCAGATTTCTGTCAGCTTGTCGTCAGGCTACCATCCGCAGTCTAATGGGCAGACTGAAAGGGTGAACCAGTCCTTGGAGCAGTTCCTCAGGTGTTATGTCTCCAAGTGTCAGACTGACTGGGTTGCTCATCTGTCCATGGCGGAGTTTGCCTATAACAACGCGGCTCACTCTGCTACAGGGATCTCTCCCTTCCTTTGTGTGTATGGGCATCATCCTAAGGCCAATTCTTTTGACCCCCTGGACTCCACGCCTGGTGGTTCCTCTGTGGTTTCGGTCCTTAGAGGTATTTGGCGGAAAGTGAAGAAAGCCCTTGTGTCTGTGTCATTAGTGACCAAAAGGGTTTTTGATAAGCGGAAAAGACCCTGCAGCTTCAAATTAGGAGACTTCGTCTGGTTGTCTACCAAGAATTTGAAGTTGAGACAGCCATCTCATAAGTTAGGGCCCCGGTTCATCGGCCCTTATAAGATCACCAGGGTTATCAATCCGGTGGCATTTCAGTTAGATCTGCCCCGTTCTTTGGGTATCAATAAAACATTTCATTGTTCCCTTTTAAAACGGGCGATTAGTAATCCTTCTTCCAGTGGAAGACCTTCCCCTCTTCTGATACGTGGCCAGAGGGAGTTTGTTGTTGAAAGGATTCTTGACTCCAAGGTGGTTCGGGGTCGGCTGTCATTTTTGGTGCACTGGAAGGGGTATGGCCCGGAGGAGCGGTCGTGGGTGCGCAGTTGTGATCTTCATGCCCCCAGACTGATACGCTCTTTCTTCTCGCAGTTCCCCGATAAACCCGGTGGTAGGGGTTCTTTGACCCCTCGTCAGAGGGGGGGTACTGTTAGGGTCTCCTGCCCTGTGCTGCCACGTCGTCATGGCAACCGGGAGACAAGTGCTAGTGGAGTAACCTGAGCGCAGCTGATACTCCGGTTCGGGTCTTTTGCTGTGCAGTGGTTATAGGCTCTGTGCACGGCAGGGGATCCGGTGCTGGTTTTTGTGCTCACAGTCTGTGAGGTCTGAGTGGGGCGTGGACAGCACCTGCTTTATAAGGCCTCTTTTCAGGGTAAGCAGATGCTGCTGAATCTTTGTTGGTTAGTCAGTTCATGAAAGTTAGCCAGTACTGTGTAGCTTTGTATTTGTTTGTTGCTTACTGCAAATAGGCCTGGGGATTTGGTATTACACTCTGCCAATCCAGACCTAGCAGTAAGACTGGAGTCAGTCGTTTAGCTTGCTGGGATTCTGTTACTACTCTGTGAACTTAGCAAGTTTGCGGCTGTATTCTAAGACTTGCCTGTCTAATCCTGTCTCACTGTGCTAGGTGTCAGGGGTCAGTTTAGTGGCAGTAAGCTAAAACCTGTGCACTGCAAGTGAGAAATAGGATTGTGGAGACTCTCCTTGTGTCTATCATTCCATCTCTGACCAAGGAGTTTACTGCCACACCCGTTGGTAACCCTTTAGGGTTTTGCTGTTGCCCTTAGCAACAGCATTTCGGGTTCTCTACGTATTAAAACACAACATCTTGCTTTTTCCATCTGTGCAGTTCTAATACAAGGGAGATACCCAGTTCCTTAGCCTCTGGGCTTCTCTGTTCACTTTGTGTGTATTTTGTTACCCTATTACCTTCTGTGTACGTTATGTCATATTCCCCAGTTTGTCTGTGAGTCCATTTGTTTTGCATAACAGTTCAAACACCAGTACATTCCTGCAGACACTGGAGTGCATAACAGTTCTGACACCAGTACTTTCCTGCAGGCACTGGTGTGCATAACAGATTCTCGCACCAAGTGACATATGCTTTCCATAGTCTGTAATAGTGTTGAGAGGTAATCTCCTTTCTAGCTCGTAGCATAATGGGGATGACAGGTGATGGAATACCTATGACCTTCAGATTCGCCTTCTCAACAACCAAGACATCAAACACAGCCGCTTTAAGTCTGGATAGACGAAAGGGCCTTGTCGTAGTAGATCCTCTCGAAGTGGTAGAGGCCATGGATCGGCGATCAACAGTTTGTGTAGATTGTCGTACCATGATCTGCGAGGCCAGTCTGGTGCCACCAGTAGTACCTCGATCTTCTCCTTCTTGATCCGTTTGAGAAGATGAGGTAGCAGTGTAAATGGTGGGAAGAGGTATATGAAACTGTAATGCCAGGGAGTTGTCAGGGCATCTACTGCCTCCGCTTGTGGGTCCCTTGAACAGGAGCAGTAATGTGGCAGTTTGTGATTGTGTCTGGACGCCATGAGGTCTATCTGTGGAAGGCCCCACCGAGTTACCAGCTGCTGAAAAACCTGGGGATGAAGATCTCATTCTCCCTGGTGTAGATCCTGCCGACTGAGGTAATCTGCCTCCCAGCTGTTGACTCCCTTGATAAACACAGCTGACATTGCCTCTGCAAAGACATCTGCCCACCGAAGAATGCGGGATACCTCCCTCATAGCCACTTTGCTGCGAGTGCCCCCTTGCCGATTTATGTAAACCACAGCCGTGGCATTGTCCGATTGCACACATATCGCTCGGTGTTGTAACAAGAGTAGAGCCAACCTTAGAGCATTGGAAATTGCACGTTATTCGAGGATGTTGATAGGAAAGTAGCTTCCTGAGTAGACCATCATCTTTGAAACTGATGATCCGACATCACCGCTCCGCAATCACGGAAAACTGGCATATGTGGTGAGGAGAGTTCATTCGGATATGGCGAATCTCCTCCCCTGAGATAGGGTCGACGATTTTGTACACCAAAGAAGAAACGTCCGTGTCCTGGAAACCAGCTGCACCCGCTGGTGGAGGAACAGATGTGATCCTGACTACTGGGATAGTAGATCTAGTTGAAAAATCCTGGAATGGAATCTTCCAAATGGTAGAGCCTTGAAGGCGGCTACCATCTTCCCCAGTAGGCGGATGCATAAGTAAACAGAAACTCGAGAATGTAAGGAGACCTGTCGCACCATTGTCTGAATGGAGTGAATCTTGTCCTGAGGTAGAAAAATCCTTTTTTGAACTTTGTCCAGAATCATCCCCAAAAAGTGGATTCTCTGTGTAGGTTGAAGATGAGATTGTTGGAAGTTCAAGATCCAACCATGTTAGATGGGTAATTGTTGAGTCAGTCCAATGTCCCACAGTAGAATCTCCTTGGACTGAGCCTTGAGTAGTAAGTCGTCGAGAAAAGGTACTATATTCACTACCTAAGTGAGTCATCATTACTGCCATCACCTTTGTGAAGACTCGTGGAGTAGAGGATAGTTCGAAGGGCAAGGCTTGAAATTGATAATGTGCATTCTGAACTGTGAAACTGAGATATTCTTAGTGAGGTGTCCAGATGGGAATGTGAAGATAGGTGTCCTTGATGTCTAAAGCCACCATGAACTACCCCGCTTCCAGTCCAGCAATAACTCATCGAAGGGATTCCATCTTGAACTTGAACACTTGTAAAAACAGATTGAGAGGTTCAAGTTCAGGATGGGTCTGACCGAACTGTCCGGTTTCGGAACCACGAACAGGCTGGAGTAAAACCCCTGTCATAGTTGGTGGTTTGGTACTGGTAGGATAACACCTGTTGACAGTAGTCTTTGGCTCGCCTCCTGTAGAACCAATTTTTTGTCTGCAGAAACTGGCAAACCCATTGTGAGGAAACATGGGGGAGGTAGAAATTGGAAGTCGATCTTGTATCCTTGTGTGATGATGTCCCGAACCTAGGCATCTGAGCAAGTTTTCTTCCAAATGTCCCTGAAATGTCTTAGACGGGCTTCCACCCTGGGATCCCCCAGGTGGGAGAGAAGCCTGTCATGCAGTGGGCTTAGGTGTAGACTTGGCTTCCTGGTTTATAGGAGATGCTGCGATAGCGCGACCTCATCCTCTATTGCTTCCGCAGCTTGTAGTTCCACATCTAGTTCTTCCTCTGAATTTGGAAGGAACACGAAAGGAATGAAAAGACGGACCTGAGTATGTCTTATGGGGAGCAGGAGTGGCTGATGGAAGGAACATAGATTTTCCTCCAGTTGCCTTGGATATTAGTTTGTCCAATTCCGGACCAAACAAGAATTCACCCATAAAAGGTATGGCTTCAACCGCTTTCTTGGACTCCGCATCTGCTTGCCATTGTCAAAGCCAAAGCACTCTACGAGCAGAAATAGCCAACGCTGAAATTTTGGAGGCAACTGTACCTGTGTCTCTAGATGCGTCTCCTAAGCAAATGGCAGACTCTCGGATATGTTCTACTAACATAACCAGATCTTCAGTGGGTACCCCTGACTGTAACCCCGAAGCCAACTGCTCAGCCCAGGCTTCGACAGCTTTGTTAAACCAAGATCCTACCAGTGTAGGATGGATCAGTACTACTGCCGTATAAATTGCCTTTAAGGTGGTCTCCAGGCGACGGTCTGCAGGTTCCTTTAAAGCCATTGCTCCTTCCACCGGTAGGATAGTTTTCTTGGATAGTCGGGAAAGCGAGAGATCCACCAACGGAGGAGTCTCCCACTTTGCTCTGTTATCTGCTGGAAAGGGATAAGAAGCCAGAAAACTGCAAGTAACCTGAATTTTTTTTAGCAGGGTGTTTCCATGCTAATGCCAGGTGTTCGTCTAATTCTGCGGAAACTGGGAATGTAATTGGTGACCTTTGTTTCTTATTGAAGATAAAAGGCTGAGCTGTTCCCGAATCTGAGTCAGTAAATTGTAGTACCTGGCAGACCGCTAAAATAAGCACTTCTAGGCCCTCAGAAGCTATTTCTGAATCTTCAATAGGGTTGTCAAGCTCAGATTCCTGACCTACCTCCGCTTCCTTCAACATAGGCATGTCCTCCGAGTTTGACTCGTCGGACTGTAACACTGCAGGTAAAAATCTCTTTTTGGAAACCATGGTGTTAGTTGCAGGAGAGGGTTTTAGCGGACCCATGGCCTTGGTAAGTACTTCTACTGACTTTGCTAAGGCCTGTGCCCACGCTGGTTCAGGTATACAGTAGGTGTTATATCTGGACTCTGAGGTCTTGTAGTTTCTATCTCTCTACGAGATGTGGCCAGTTCTGCTCAGAGATCAGCCATCACCCCCGTTAACTGAGTTAACCAAACTGGAGCTGAATCCTGTTCTGAAGAACCAGGATCAGAAATAGGAGCTTGATCACATGCATAACAAAACAGAGATACCTCTGAATGTCCCTGTGTAAACTTATTATTACACTTCTTGCAAGTAAAGAGCTTCTGGGAAGCTTTAGACGAAGTGCCTTTTCCTGCCATACTGTATAAGTCCCACAATATACTATGCAGAAATCTGACAAGAGGTAAAGGAAGATAAAAGAAAAGTCTAGAAGGAAGACCAGAGGAGGAGGAAAGTCACATTTGCCTGAATCAGAGCTGTGATATATATGTATATACTGTGCAGGCACACAAAAAGGAGAGTTATGGTAGACTTACCATTGGTAACTCTCTTTCTGCGAGGTACATTGGGTTCCACAGGGAAACATCAGGGAAACATTGGGGGTGTAGAGTGGATCTTGATCCAGAGGCACCAACAGGCTAAAGCTTTAGGCTGTCCTAGGATGCATTAGAGCCTCCTCTATAACCCTGCCTCCAGTCACTGTGAGCTCAGTTTCGTTAACCAGTTTAATGCAGGAGCAGGTAAGAGAGAAGGTAGATGTTAGTCACATAGAAACAGATTCTCACAACAAGAGAAGGGACCAGTGGCTAATGCCATACAAACCCAAAGAAGCTAAGTGCGTCAAGGTGGGGGCCTGTGGAACTCAATGTACCTCGCAGAAACAGAGTTACATTGGTTTCCACAGAGAATAACATTGGGGATGTCCTAAAGCAGTTCTTCAAGGGAGGGGATGTGCCTTAGCGGGTATGAGAACCTGGCATCCAAAGGAAGCATCCTGGGAGGTGAAAGTATCAAAGGCCTTGCACAATTGTTCTGCAGACGCCCACAACGGGCCGCCAAGGGAGGTCCAACAGACCAAGTAGAATTGGCATTAATAGCAGCAGGAGCTGGGAGACCAGCCTGCACGTAAGCTTGTGCAATCACCATTCTAATCCATCTGGCCAAGGATTGCTTATTCGCAGGCCAGCCATGTTTGTGAAAACCAAACAAAACAAGAAGGGAATCTGACCTCCTGATAGAGGCAGTCCTCTCCACATATATACGGAGAGCCTGTACCACATCCAAAGACCGCTCTTTGGAGGACAAATCAGAAGAGATAAAGGTCGGAACCACAATCTCTGACACCACCTTAGGTAAATAACCTTGGCGAGTTCTAAGAACTGCCTGGTCACGATGAAATATTAGAAAGAGTGGACAACAGGAAAATGCGTCTAATTCCAACACCCTTCTTGCAGAGGCAATAGCCAGTAAAAACAAGACCTTTGCCGTGAGCCATTTAAGGTCCACCATCTCAAGATGTTCAAATGGATACTCTTGCAGGGCATTCAGAACAACAGACAGATCCCATGGAGCCACAAGAGGGACCTAGGGAGGCTGAATCCATAAGACAGCCTGAGTGAATGTATGCACGTCAGGTATAGACACAATTTTTCTCTGAAACCATACCGACAAGGCATATATGTGAACCTTGAGGGAGGCCAGACGAAGGCCTAAGTCCATGCCTCTTTGCAGAAAAGCCAGAATTCTGGAAGTTCTGAATCTGTATGAATCATAATTCTTATCAGCACACCAGTTGAAGTAAGAATTCCAAACCCTGTAATAAATCCGAGCAGATGCCGGTTTGCGGGCTTTTAATATAGTTTGGATGACCGACTCAGAGAATCCTTTTGCTCTCAGAAGTGATGCCTCAAGAGCCACGCCATCAAAGCCATCCTGGCAAGGTCCGGATAAAGACAAGGGCCCTGTATGAGGAGGTCTGGATGCTGAGGAAGTAGATGAGGACGCTCTGTCAATAGACCCTGCAGGTCTGAGAACCAATGCAATCGGGGCCACGCTGTTGTGACTAGAAGTAGAAATCTTCCTCTTTGTTTGAACTTCCGCAGGACCCTGGGGAGGAGTGACACTGGAGGGAACATGTAAGGCAGCCGAAAGTTCCATGGAATTGCCAGTGTGTCCACGAATGCTGCTAGAGGATCCCTGGTCCTTGATCCAAAGACCGGACCCTTGTGATTGTATCAAGACACCATCAGGTCTACGTCTGGTAGGCCCCACTTGTCCACTAGGAGTTGAAAGATTTCTGGATGAAGATTCCACTCTCTGGTGTGCACGTCCTGGTGACTGAAGAGGTCCATTTCCCAGTTTAGGATGCCCGGAATAAACAGTGTTGATATTGCTGGAAGATGGCGTTCCACCCAACGAAGGATTTTTGACACTTCCATCATAGCCATGTGGATTCAAGTGCCACCTAAATGGTTTATGTATGCCACCGTAGTGTCATTGTCTGACCGTACTTGAACCGGCCTGTTCTGTACCAGAGTCAATTCATTGAACACCACCCGCAACTCCAGAATGCTTATTGGTAGAAGTGACTCCTCCTTGGTCCAGCGACCCTGAAAAGAGAGTTGCTCCTACACCGTAACCCATCCCCTCAGACTGGCATCCATTGTCAGCAGGACCCAGTCGGAGATCCAGAAGGGATGGCCCCTGCTCAATTACTGGTCCTGTAGCCACCAGGTCAGCGACAGACGAACCTCTGGAGTCAAAGTGATCATATGAGATCTGATCCGATGAGGTCCCACTTGGAAAGGATTAACCTCTGCAGAGGGCAAAAATGAAATTGAGCGTATTCTACCATGTCGAATGCTGACACCATCAGGCCAAGTACTTGCATCGCCGAGTGTATCGACACTCTGGGGCGACAAAAGAAGCATCTTATCCTGTCTTGAATTCTCAGGACTTTTTCTGGAGACAGAAACAGTTGTTGACTGTGTGTGTCCAGGAATGCCCCCAGGTGCACCATGCTCTGAGCTGGGACCAGCGAGGATTTCTTCCAATTGATGAGCCACCAGTGGGCTTGTAGGAAGCTTACCGTAAGTTGTAGATGACTGTGGAGGACATCGTGGGAGTTTTCCAGAATCAGCAAGTCGTCCAGATACGGCAGGATCCTGACTCCCTTGGTGAACATCCGAGGAGACGTAGCCAGTCCAAATGGCAGAGCCTGGAACTGATAGTGGAGGTTGCCAATAGGAAACCGCAGATACTGCTGATGCGACATGGCAATAGGTATAAGCAGGTACGCCTCCTGTATATCCAGGGATATCATATAGTCTCCGGGTTCCATAGCCTGTATAACTGAGTGCAGTGTTGGACACTTTTACAAACTTGTTCAGTGATTTGAGGTTGAGTATAGGCCGGAAAGACCTATTGGGTTTTGGAACTAGAAACAGGGTCGAGTAGTAACCTCTGCCTCTCTAGGCCAGAGGAACCAGCACTACCACTCCTGTATTCAGAAGAGAACTTACAACCTTTTGCAAAGCTTGCACCTTTAATGGATCCGTATGGATAACCGTGGTGCAAAACTGGCGAGGGGTACGTCTTTTGAAGGAGACTGCGTACCCATGAGAGACAACTTCTCATACAATGCGTCTGAAGTGGTCATTAACCAGAAATGGGTGAACTGCAGAGATCAGACTCCCAACCTGGGGTCCTCCAGGGGGAGGCCCGCCCCATCATGCGGCAGTCTGGTCTTGTTTAGAATCAGGCTGATTGGCCGCCCAGGGATGCTTTGCCTTGGGTTTAGTGGTTATGGCAGCATGAGCTTTTCTCGGGTACTGTATGCCTGACCTTTTGCTTTCCCTTGATGCCGAAAGGAATGAAAAGTGGTACCTTTAGACTTCTGTGCAGAAGGATTAGAATTTGGGATAAAGGCAGTCTTAGCAGCCACCAATTCAGACACCATTTTATTTAGGTCTTCCCAAACAAAATGTCCCCCTTAAAGGGGAGTACCACCAAGGTCTTTTTGGAGTCTAGGTCCACCTTCTATGACCTCAGCCACAGAATACGACGGGCCAGGACAGACGTAGTCGATGCCTTGGCTGCCAACACACCTGCCTCAGAGGACGCCTCCTGAATGTATTAGGCTACGGTGATAATGTGATACAGGTATTGTCTGGCATTGTCAGACATATCTTCCGGCAGCTATTCCTCTAATGCCTGAACCCATGCTTCAAATCCCAAGAAGTTGCAATAGTGGGTCTATGTACAGTACCTGTAAGGGAATAATAAGAATTTACTTACCGATAATTATATTTCTCGTAGTCCGTAGTAGAGATGAGCGCCTGAAATTTTTCGGGTTTTGTGTTTTGGTTTTGGGTTCGGTTCCGCGGCCGTGTTTTGGGTTCGAACGCGTTTTGGCAAAACCTCACCGAATTATTTTTGTCGGATTCGGGTGTGTTTTGGATTCGGGTGTTTTTGATCCCAAAGTATTATTAACCTCAAAAACCATAATTTACACTCATTTTCAGTCTATTCTGAATACCTCACACCTCACAATATTATTTTTAGTCCTAAAATTTGCACCGAGGTCGCTGTGTGAGTAAGATAAGCGACCCTAGTGGCCGACACAAACACCGGGCCCATCTAGGAGTGGCACTGCAGTGTCACGCAGGATGTCCCTTCCAAAAAACCCTCCCCAAACAGCACATGACGCAAAGAAAAAAAGAGGCGCAATGAGGTAGCTGTGTGAGTAAGATTAGCGACCCTAGTGGCCGACACAAACACCGGGCACATCTAGGAGTGGCACTGCAGTGTCACGCAGGATGTCCCTTCCAAAAAACCCTCCCCAAACAGCACATGACGCAAAGAAAAAAAGAGGCGCAATGAGGTAGCTGTGTGAGTAAGATTAGCGACCCTAGTGGCCGACACAAACACCGGGCCCATCTAGGAGTGGCACTGCAGTGTCACGCAGGATGTCCCTTCCAAAAAACCCTCCCCAATCAGCACATGATGCAAAGAAAAAGAAAAGAAAAAAGAGGTGCAAGATGGAATTATCCTTGGGCCCTCCCACCCACCCTTATGTTGTATAAACAAAACAGGACATGCACACTTTAACCAACCCATCATTTCAGTGACAGGGTCTGCCACACGACTGTGACTGATATGACGGGTTGGTTTGGACCCCCCCCAAAAAAGAAGCAATTAATCTCTCCTTGCACAAACTGGCTCTACAGAGGCAAGATGTCCACCTCATCTTCACCCTCCGATATATCACCGTGTACATCCCCCTCCTCACAGATTATCAATTCGTCCCCACTGGAATCCACCATCTCAGCTCCCTGTGTACTTTGTGGAGGCAATTGCTGCTGGTCAATGTCTCCGCGGAGGAATTGATTATAATTCATTTTAATGAACATCATCTTCTCCACATTTTCTGGATGTAACCTCGTACGCCGATTGCTGACAAGGTGAGCGGCGGCACTAAACACTCTTTCGGAGTACACACTTGTGGGAGGGCAACTTAGGTAGAATAAAGCCAGTTTGTGCAAGGGCCTCCAAATTGCCTCTTTTTCCTGCCAGTATAAGTACGGACTGTGTGACGTGCCTACTTGGATGCGGTCACTCATATAATCCTCCACCATTCTATCAATGTTGAGAGAATCATATGCAGTGACAGTAGACGACATGTCCGTAATCGTTGTCAGGTCCTTCAGTCCGGACCAGATGTCAGCATCAGCAGTCGCTCCAGACTGCCCTGCATCACCGCCAGCGGGTGGGCTCGGAATTCTGAGCCTTTTCCTCGCACCCCCAGTTGCGGGAGAATGTGAAGGAGGAGATGTTGACAGGTCGCGTTCCGCTTGACTTGACAATTTTGTCACCAGCAGGTCTTTCAACCCCAGCAGACCTGTGTCTGCCGGAAAGAGAGATCCAAGGTAGGCTTTAAATCTAGGATCGAGCACGGTGGCCAAAATGTAGTGCTCTGATTTCAACAGATTGACCACCCGTGAATCCTTGTTAAGCGAATTAAGGGCTGCATCCACAAGTCCCACATGCCTAGCGGAATCGCTCCGTGTTAGCTCCTTCTTCAATGCCTCCAGCTTCTTCTGCAAAAGCCTGATGAGGGGAATGACCTGACTCAGGCTGGCAGTGTCTGAACTGACTTCACGTGTGGCAAGTTCAAAGGGCATCAGAACCTTGCACAACGTTGAAATCATTCTCCACTGCACTTGAGACAGGTGCATTCCATCTCCTATATCGTGCTCAATTGTATAGGCTTGAATGGCCTTTTGCTGCTCCTCCAACCTCTGAAGCATATAGAGGGTTGAATTCCACCTCGTTACCACTTCTTGCTTCAGATGATGGCAGGGCAGGTTCAGTAGTTTTTGGTGGTGCTCCAGTCTTCTGTACGTGGTGCCTGTACGCCGAAAGTGTCCCGCAATTTTTCTGGCCACCGACAGCATCTCTTGCACGCCCCTGTCGTTTTTTAAAAAATTCTGCACCACCAAATTCAAGGTATGTGCAAAACATGGGACGTGCTGGAATTTGCCCATATTTAATGCACACACAATATTGCTGGCGTTGTCCGATGCCACAAATCCACAGGAGAGTCCAATTGGGGTAAGCCATTCCGCGATGATCTTCCTCAGTTGCCGTAAGAGGTTTTCAGCTGTGTGCGTATTCTGGAAAGCGGTGATACAAAGCGTAGCCTGCCTAGGAAAGAGTTGGCGTTTGCGAGATGCTGCTACTGGTGCCGCCGCTGCTGTTCTTGCGGCGGGAGTCCATACATCTACCCAGTGGGCTGTCACAGTCATATAGTCCTGACCCTGCCCTGCTCCACTTGTCCACATGTCCGTGGTTAAGTGGACATTGGGTACAACTGCATTTTTTAGGACACTGGTGAGTCTTTTTCTGACGTCCGTGTACATTCTCGGTATCGCCTGCCTAGAGAAGTGGAACCTAGATGGTATTTGGTAACGGGGGCACACTGCCTCAATAAATTGTCTAGTTCCCTGTGAACTAACGGCGGATACCGGACGCACGTCTAACACCAACATAGTTGTCAAGGACTCAGTTATCCGCTTTGCAGTAGGATGACTGCTGTGATATTTCATCTCCCTCGCAAAGGACTGTTGAACAGTCAATTGCTTACTGGAAGTAGTACAAGTGGGCTTACGACTTCCCCTCTGGGATGACCATCGACTCCCAGCGGCAACAACAGCAGCGCCAGCAGCAGTAGGCGTTACACGCAAGGATGCATCGGAGGAATCCCAGGCAGGAGAGGACTCGTCAGACTTGCCAGTGACATGGCCTGCAGGACTATTGGCATTCCTGGGGAAGGAGGAAATTGACACTGAGGGAGTTGGTGGGGTGGTTTGCGTGAGCTTGGTTACAAGAGGAAGGGATTTACTGGTCAGTGGACTGCTTCCGCTGTCACCCAAAGTTTTTGAACTTGTCACTGACTTATTATGAATGCGCTGCAGGTGACGTATAAGGGAGGATGTTCCGAGGTGGTTAACGTCCTTACCCCTACTTATTACAGCTTGACAAAGGGAACACACGGCTTGACACCTGTTGTCCGCATTTCTGGTGAAATACCTCCACACCGAAGAGCTGATTTTTTTGGTATTTTCACCTGGCATGTCAACGGCCATATTCCTCCCACGGACAACAGGTGTCTCCCCGGGTGCCTGACTTAAACAAACCACCTCACCATCAGAATCCTCCTGGTCAATTTCCTCCCCAGCGCCAGCAACACCCATATCCTCCTCATCCTGGTGTACTTCAACACTGACATCTTCAATCTGACTATCAGGAACTGGACTGCGGGTGCTCCTTCCAGCACTTGCAGGGGGCGTGCAAATGGTGGAAGGCGCATGCTCTTCACGTCCAGTGTTGGGAAGGTCAGGCATCGCAACCGACACAATTGGACTCTCCTTGTGGATTTGGGATTTCAAAGAACGCACAGTTCTTTGCGGTGCTTTTGCCAGCTTGAGTCTTTTCAGTTTTCTAGCGAGAGGCTGAGTGCTTCCATCCTCATGTGAAGCTGAACCACTAGCCATGAACATAGGCCAGGGCCTCAGCCGTTCCTTGCCACTCCGTGTGGTAAATGGCATATTGGCAAGTTTACGCTTCTCCTCCGACAATTTTATTTTAGGTTTTGGAGTCCTTTTTTTTCTGATATTTGGTGTTTTGGATTTGACATGCTCTGTACTATGACATTGGGCATCGGCCTTGGCAGACGACGTTGCTGGCATTTCATCGTCTCGGCCATGACTAGTGGCAGCAGCTTCAGCACGAGGTGGAAGTGGATCTTGATCTTTCCCTAATTTTGGAACCTCAACTTTTTTGTTCTCCATATTTTATAGGCAGAACTAAAAGGCACCTCAGGTAAACAATGGAGATGGATGGATTGGATACTAGTATACAATTATGGACGGACTGCCACGGTTAGGTGGTATAAAAAAACCACGGTTAGGTGGTATATAATACAATTATGGATGGACGGACTGCCTGCCGAGTGCCGACACAGAGGTAGCCACAGCCGTGAACTACCGCACTGTACACTGGTTGATAAAGAGATAGTAGTATACTCGTAACAACTAGTATGACGACGGTATAAAGAATGAAAAAAAAACCACGGTTAGGTGGTATATATTATAATACAATTATGGTTGGACGGACTGCCTGCCGAGTGCCGACACAGAGGTAGCCACAGCCGTGAACTACCGCACTGTACACTGGTTGATAAAGAGATAGTAGTATACTCGTAACAACTAGTATGACGACGGTATAAAGAATGAAAAAAAAACCACGGTTAGGTGGTATATATTATAATACAATTATGGTTGGACGGACTGCCTGCCGAGTGCCGACACAGAGGTAGCCACAGCCGTGAACTACCGCACTGTACACTGGTTGATAAAGAGATAGTAGTATACTCGTAACAACTAGTATGACGACGGTATAAAGAATGAAAAAAAAACCACGGTTAGGTGGTATATATTATAATACAATTATGGATGGACGGACTGCCTGCCGAGTGCCGACACAGAGGTAGCCACAACCGTGAACTACCGCACTGTACACTGGTTGATAAAGAGATAGTAGTATACTCGTAACAACTAGTATGACGACGGTATAAAGAATGAAAAAAAAACCACGGTTAGGTGGTATATATTATAATACAATTATGGTTGGACGGACTGCCTGCCGAGTGCCGACACAGAGGTAGCCACAGCCGTGAACTACCGCACTGTACACTGGTTGATAAAGAGATAGTAGTATACTCGTAACAACTAGTATGACGACGGTATAAAGAATGAAAAAAAAACCACGGTTAGGTGGTATATATTATAATACAATTATGGTTGGACGGACTGCCTGCCGAGTGCCGACACAGAGGTAGCCACAGCCGTGAACTACCGCACTGTACACTGGTTGATAAAGAGATAGTAGTATACTCGTAACAACTAGTATGACGACGGTATAAAGAATGAAAAAAAAACCACGGTTAGGTGGTATATATTATAATACAATTATGGATGGACGGACTGCCTGCCGAGTGCCGACACAGAGGTAGCCACAGCCGTGAACTACCGCACTGTACTGTGTCTGCTGCTAATATAGACTGGTTGATAAAGAGATAGTATACAATACTACTAATATACTGGTGGTCAGGCACTGGTCACCACTAGTCACACTGGCAGTGGCACTCCTGCAGCAAAAGTGTGCACTGTTTAATTTTAATATAATATTATTTATCATGTACTCCTGGCTCCTGCTATAACAACCTGCAGTGCTCCCCAGTCTCCCCCACAATTATAAGCTTTATATACAATACATTGATGTGCAGCACACTGGGCTGAGCAGTGCACACAGACTGAGTCACTGTGTGACTGTGTATCGTTTTTTTCAGGCAGAGAACGGATATATTAAATAAAACAAACAACTGCACTGTCTCTGGTGGTCACTGGTCACTGTGGTCGTCAGTCACTAAACTCTGTCTGCACTCTCTTCTAATCTACAGTATCACAGCAATCTCTCTCTCTCTCTCTCTCTTCTAAATCTAATCTAAATGGAGAGGACGCCAGCCACGTCCTCTCCCTATCAATCTCAATGCACGTGTGAAAATGGCGGCGACGCGCGGCTCCTTATATAGAATCCGAGTCTCGCGAGAATCCGACAGCGTCATGATGACGTTCGGGCGCGCTCGGGTTAACCGAGCAAGGCGGGAAGATCCGAGTCGCTCGGACCCGTGAAAAAAAAAGTGAAGTTCGTGCGGGTTCGGATTCAAAGAAACCGAACCCGCTCATCTCTAGTCCGTAGTGGATGCTGGGAACTCCGTAAGGACCATGGGGAATAGCGGCTCCGCAGGAGACTGGGCACAAAAGTAAAGCTTTAGGACTACCTGGTGTGCACTGGCTCCTCCCCCTATGACCCTCCTCCAAGCCTCAGTTAGGATACTGTGCCCGGACGAGCGTACACAATAAGGAAGGATTTTGAATCCCGGGTAAGACTCATACCAGCCACACCAATCACACCGTACAACCTGTGATCTGAACCCAGTTAACAGCATTATAACAGAAGGAGCCTCTGAAAAGATGGCTCACAACAATAATAACCCGATTTTTGTAACAATAACTATGTACAAGTATTGCAGACAATCCGCACTTGGGATGGGCGCCCAGCATCCACTACGGACTACGAGAAATAGAATTATCGGTAAGTAAATTCTTATTTTCTCTGACGTCCTAGTGGATGCTGGGAACTCCGTAAGGACCATGGGGATTATACCAAAGCTCCCAAACGGGCGGGAGAGTGCGGATGACTCTGCAGCACCGAATGAGAGAACTCCAGGTCCTCCTCAGCCAGGGTATCAAATTTGTAGAATTTAGCAAACGTGTTTGCCCCTGACCAAGTAGCTGCTCGGCAAAGTTGTAAAGCCGAGACCCCTCGGGCAGCCGCCCAAGATGAGCCCACTTTCCTTGTGGAATGGGCTTTTATAGATTTTGGCTGTGGCAGGCCTGCCACAGAATGTGCAAGCTGAATTGTACTACAAATCCAACGAGCAATAGTCTGCTTAGAAGCAGGAGCACCCAGCTTGTTGGGTGCATACAGGATAAACAGCGAGTCAGATTTTCTGACTCCAGCCGTCCTGGAAACATATATTTTCAGGGCCCTGACTACGTCCAGCAACTTGGAGTCCTCCAAGTCCCTAGTAGCCGCAGGTACCACAATAGGCTGGTTCAAGTGAAACGCTGAAACCACCTTAGGGAGAAATTGAGGACGAGTCCTCAATTCTGCCCTGTCCGTATGAAAAATTAGGTAAGGGCTTTTTATGATAAAGCCGCCAATTCTGAGACACGCCTGGCTGAAGCCAGGGCTAACAGCATTACCACTTTCCATGTGAGATATTTTAAGTCCACAGTGGTGAGTGGTTCAAACCAATGTGATTTGAGGAACCCCAAAACTACATTGAGATCCCAAGGTGCCACTGGAGGCACAAAAGGAGGCTGTATATGCAGTACCCCCTTGACAAACGTCTGAACTTCAGGAACTGAAGCCAGTTCTTTCTGGAAGAAAATCGACAGGGCCGAAATTTGAACCTTAATGGACCCTAATTTTAGGCCCATAGACAGTCCTGTTTGCAGGAAATGCAGGAAACGACCCAGTTGAAATTCCTCTGTAGGGGCCTTCCTGGCCTCACACCACGCAACATATTTACGCCAAATACGGTGATAATGTTGCACGGTTACATCCTTCCTGGCTTTGATCAGGGTAGGGATGACTTCATCCGGAATGCCTTTTTCCTTCTGGATCCGGCGTTCAACCGCCATGCCGTCAAACGCAGCCGCGGTAAGTCTTGGAACAGACAGGGTCCCTGCTGGAGCAGGTCCTTTCTTAGAGGTAGAGGCCACGGGTCCTCCGTGAGCATCTCTTGAAGTTCCGGGTACCAAGTCCTTCTTGGCCAATCCGGAGCCACGAGTATAGTCCTTACTCCTCTCCTTCTTATGATTCTCAGTACCTTGGGTATGAGAGGCAGAGGAGGGAACACATACACTGACTGGTACACCCACGGTGTTACCAGAGCGTACACAGCTATTGCCTGAGGGTCCCTTGACCTGGCGCAATATCTGTCTAGTTTTTTTTTTTTTTGATGAGGCGGGACGCCATCATGTCCACCTTTGGTTTTTCCCAACGGTTCACAATCATGTGGAAGACTTCTGGGTGAAGTCCCCACTCCCCCGGGTGGAGGTCGTGTCTGCTGAGGAAGTCTGCTTCCCAGTTGTCCACTCCCGGAATGAACACTGCTGACAGTGTTATCACATGATTTTCCGCCCAGCGAAGAATCCTTGCAACTTCTGCCATTGCCCTCCTGCTTCTTGTGCCGCCCTGTCTGTTTACGTGGGCGACTGCCGTGATGTTGTCCGACTGGATCAACAGCGGCTGACCCTGAAGCAGAGGCCTTGCTTGACTTAGGGCATTGTAAATGGCCCTTAGTTCCAGGATATTTATGTGAAATGACGTTTCCATGCTTGACCACAAGCCCTGGAAATTTTTTCCCTGTGTGACTGCTCCCCAGCCTCTCAGGCTGGCATCCGTGGTCACCAGGACCCAGTCCTGAATGCCGAATCTGCGGCCCTCTAGAAGATGAGCACTCTGCAACCACCACAGGAGAGACACCCTTGTCCTTGGAGACAGGGTTATCCGCTGATGCATCTGAAGATGCGATCCGGACCATTTGTCCAACCGATCCCACTGAAAAGTTCTTGCGTGGAATCTGCCGAATGGAATCGCTTCGTAAGAAGCCACCATTTTTTCCAGGACCCTTGTGCATTGATGCACTGACACTTGGCCTGGTTTTAGGAGGTTCCTGACTAGCTCGGATAACTCCCTGGCTTTCTCCTCCGGGAGAAACACCTTTTTCTGGACTGTGTCCAGAATCATCCCTAGGAACAGCAGACGTGTCGTCGGAATCAGCTGCGATTTTGGAATATTTAGAATCCACCCGTGTTGTCGTAGTACTACTTGAGATAGTGCTACTCCGACCTCTAACTGTTCCCTGGACCTTGCCCTTATCAGGAGATCGTCCAAGTAAGGGATAATTAAGACGCCTTTTCTTCGAAGAAGAATCATCATTTCGGCCATTACCTTGGTAAAGACCCGGGGTGCCGTGGACAATCCAAACGGCAGCGTCTGAAACTGATAGTGACAGTTCTGTACCACAAACCTGAGGTACCCTTGGTGAGAAGGGCAAATTGGGACATGGAGGTAAGCATCCTTGATGTCCAGAGACACCATATAGTCCCCTTCTTCCAGGTTCGCTATCACTGCTCTGAGTGACTCCATCTTGAATTTGAACCTTTGTATGTAAGTGTTCAATGATTTCAGATTTAAAATAGGTCTCACCGAGCCGTCCGGCTTCGGTACCACAAACAGCGTGGAATAATACCCCTTTCCCTGTTGTAGGAGGGGTACCTTGATTATCACCTGCTGGGAATACAGCTTGTGAATGGCTTCCAATACCGCCTCCCTGTCGGAGGGAGACGTTGGTAAAGCAGACTTCAGGAACCGGCGAGGGGGAGACGTCTCGAATTCCAATTTGTACCCCTGAGATACTACCTGCAGGATCCAGGGGTCCACTTGCGAGTGAGCCCACTGCGCGCTGAAATTCTTGAGACGACCCCCCACCGTACCTGAGTCCGCTTGTAAGGCCCCAGCGTCATGCTGAGGACTTGGCAGAAGCGGGGGAGGGCTTCTGTTCCTGGGAAGAGGCTGCCTGCTGCAGTCTTTTTCCCCTTCCTCTGCCCCGGGGCAGATATGAGTGGCCTTTTGCCCGCTTGCCCTTATGGGGACGAAAGGACTGAGCCTGAAAAGACGGTGTCTTTTTCTGCTGAGAGGTGACCTGGGGTAAAAAGGTGGATTTCCCAGCCGTTGCCGTGGCCACCAGGTCCGATAGACCGACCCCAAATAACTCCTCCCCTTTATACGGCAATACTTCCATATGCCGTTTGGAATCCGCATCACCTGACCACTGTCGCGTCCATAACCCTCTTCTGGCAGAAATGGACAGCGCACTTACTCTTGATGCCAGAGTGCAAATATCCCTCTGTGCATCTCGCATATATAGAAATGCATCCTTTAAATGCTCTATAGTCAATAATATACTGTCCCTGTCCAGGGTATCAATATTTTCAGTCAGGGAATCCGACCAAGCCACCCCAGCACTGCACATCCAGGCTGAGGCGATTGCTGGTCTCAGTATAATACCAGTATGTGTGTATATACTTTTTAGGATATTTTCCAGCTTCCTATCAGCTGGCTCCTTAAGGGCGGCCGACGGTAACGCCACTTGTTTTGATAAGCGTGTGAGCGCCTTATCTACCCTAGGGGGTGTTTCCCAACGCGCCCTAACCTCTGGCGGGAAAGGGTATAATGCCAATAATTTTTTAGAAATTAGCAGTTTTTTATCGGGGGAAACCCACGCTTCATCACACACCTCATTTAATTCATCTGATTCAGGAAAAACTACGGGTAGTTTTTTCACACCCCACATAATACCCTTTTTTGTGGTACTTGTAGTATCAGAAATGTTCAAAACCTCCTTCATTGCCGTGATCATGTAACGTGTGGCCCTACTGGAAAACACGGTTTTTCCTCACCGTCGACACTGGAGTCAGTGTCCGTGTCTGGGTCTGTGTCGACCATCTGAGGTAACGGGCGCTTTAGAGCCCCTGACGGTGTTTGAGACGCCTGGACAGGTATTAACTGTTTGTCCGGCTGTCTCATGTCGTCAACAGTCTTTTGTAAAGTGCTGACGCTATCACGTAATTCCTTCCATAAGACCATCCAGTCAGGTGTCGACTCCCTAGGGGGTGACATCACTATTACAGGCAATTGCTCCGCCTCCATACCATTTTCCTCCTCATACATGTCGACACAACGTACCGACACACAGCACACACACAGGGAATGCTCTGATAGAGGACAGGACCCCACTAGCCCTTTGGGGAGACAGAGGGAGAGTTTGCCAGCACACACCAGAGCGCTATATATATACAGGGATAACCTTATATAAGTGTTTTTTCCCTTATATAGCTGCTGATTTTATTAATCTGCCAATTAGTGCCCCCCCTCTCTTGTTTTACCCTGTTTCTGTAGTGCAGGACTGCAGGGGAGAGTCAGGGAGACGTCCTTCCAGCGGAGCTGTGAGGGAAAATGGCGCTTGTGTGCTGAGGAGATAGGCTCCGCCCCCTTCTCGGCGGCCTTTCTCCCGCTTTTTTAAGGAAAAACTGGCAGGGGTTAAATGCATCCATATAGCCCAGGAGCTATATGTGATGTATTTTTAGCCATCTAAGGTGTTTTTATTGCGTCTCAGGGCGCCCCCCCCCCCCCCCCAGCGCCCTGCACCCTCAGTGACCGGAGTGTGAAGTGTGCTGAGAGCAATGGCGCACAGCTGCGGTGCTGTGCGCTACCTTATTGAAGACAGGACGTCTTCTGCCGCCGATTTTCCCGGACCATCTTCTGTCTTCTGGCTCTGTAAGGGGGCCGGCAGCGCGGCTCTGGGACCCATCCATGGCTGGGCCTGTGATCGTCCCCCTGGAGCTAATGTCCAGTAGCCTAAGAAGCCCAATCCACTCTGCACGCAGGTGAGTTCGCTTCTTCTCCCCTTAGTCCCTCGGTGCAGTGAGCCTGTTGCCAGCAGGACTCACTGAAAATAAAAAACCTAATTTAAACTTTTACTCTAAGCAGCTCAGGAGAGCCACCTAGCATGCACCCTTCTCGTTCGGGCACAAAAATCTAACTGAGGCTTGGAGGAGGGTCATAGGGGGAGGAGCCAGTGCACACCAGGTAGTCCTAAAGCTTTTACTTTTGTGCCCAGTCTCCTGCGGAGCCGCTATTCCCCATGGTCCTTACGGAGTTCCCAGCATCCACTAGGACGTCAGAGAAAAATAGATTTCAGGCATCCCTGCACACGCTTATCTGTCAATTCCTTCAGTGAAGTGACAGTGGTGACAGGCAGAGTGGATGACACCAGTAGGCGGGTGACATAAGAGTCCAGCGGCGGTGAATTTTCCCACTTGCTATATAACTCTGCGTGGAGAAGATAGAGAGCCTAAGCCCGTTTGGGCAGATAGAATTTTTTCCCTGGATTAGACCAGGACTCCTGCCTGATGTCCAGTAAATGGTCAGAATGGGGTAATAGATTTTTAACCACCTTCTGCCGTTTAAACATATCAGTTTTCTTCGCAACAGTAGTGGAATCCTCATCATCAGTGATTTGTAGGATTTGCTTAATAGCAACCACAAGGACAGGGACATCAATTTGTCAGCAACACCTGATTCAGTGTATGACAGGACAGTATACTCCCCCTCTTGTTCAGATGAAACATCTGATAGATTTGTGGATTGTGAAGAGGAAGCAGCCCGCTTAGATGACCCAGAGACAATAAAGTGACCTGGAGTAGATTTGTGTCTGACCAAGGAATGATTTAATTGCTGCAACTGGTTAGACAAATTTTCCGCCCAAGGCGGATTAACCATAGAGACAGTTTGTGGCTGTAATGGCACAGGAAGTCTCATAGAGGACATAAGGCGTTCCACGATAGTACCCAGTATGTTTGTGAACGCAGCCCAGGGTGACTCCTGATTGGTTACAGGAGCTGCGGACTGACTGGGAGATGTATGACACATAGTACACAGACCATCATACACAGCTTCCCCCTCTGGTAAACCTTTAGTGCATGCTTTGCATGATGCAGGAGCATGCACAGACGTACTGTCCTTCTAGTTAGACATTGTACACAAATGCAACAACAGAGCGAATTAGTATGATAAAACCAGACAGAGTACAAATAGGATTTTAATTACCTACCGGTAAATACTTTTCTCGCAGTCCGTAGGTAATTAAAATCATATTTTCTCTTATGTCCTAGAGGATACTGGGGATCCATTTAGTACCATGGGGAAGTACCAAAGCTCCCAAATCGGGTGGGAGAGTGCTGAGGTTCCTTCATAACTGATTGACCAAACTGAAGGTCCTCAGAGGCCATAGTATCGATTTGTAGAATTTTGAAAACGTGCTCAAATCTGACCAAGTAGCTGCTCGGCAGCGTTGTAAATCTGAGACACCCCGGGCAGCCGCCCAAGGAGAACCCACCGATCTAGTAGAGTAGGCCTGTACAGATTTTGGAACTGGCAAACCTGCCATGGAATAAGCATGCTGGATAGTAAATCTGATCCAGCGCGCAATGGACTGCTTTGTAGCAGGACACCCAATCTTATTGGGATCATAAAGAACAAACAGTGAGTCTGGCTTCCTGTGATGAGCTGTTCACTTTACATACACCTTCAAAGCCCTCACAACATCCAAAGACTTTGAAGTAGCAGAGGTGTCGGTAGCAACTGGAACCACAATAGGTTGGTAGATGTGAAACGGAGACACCACTTTAGGAAGAAATTGCTGATGAGTTCTGAGATCAGGTCTGTCTTCATGGAAAATTAAATAGGGGCTTTGTGAGATAACATCTCCAGCTCCGACACACGTCTTGTTGAAGCCAAGGCCAAAAGTGTGACGGTCTTCCACGTAAGGTACTTTACGTCTACCTCCTGTAACGGATCAAACCAGTCTGATTGGAGGAACTGCAGCACCAAATTGAGATCCCAAGGTGCCGTGGGAGGCACAAAGGGAGGTTGGATGTGTAGCACACCTTTCAAGAACGTCTGGACTTCAGGAATAGAAGCCAATTGTTTCTGAAAGAACATGGACAAGGCCGAAATCTGGACTTTTATGGAGCGCAGACGTAGGCCCACATACACACCTGATTAGAGAAAAAGTAGGAAACGTCCCAGATGAAATTCCACCGCAGAAAATTGTCTGCTCTCACACCAAGAGACGTATTTCTTCCAAATAAGGTGGTAATGTTTAGACGTTACCCCCTTCCTGGCTTGGATCATAGTCGGGATAACCTTGTCAGGGATCCCTCTCCCAGCTAGAATCAGACGTTCAACTTCCGTTCCATTATACATAGCCGCGGTAAGTCTTGATAGATGAATGGGCCCTGTTGCAGAAGATTCTCACGAAGAGGTAGAGGCCACGGTTCTTCGAGGAGCATCTCCAGAATATCCGCGTACCAGGCCCTTCTTGGCCAGTCCAGAGCAATGAGTATTGCTTGAACCTTTTCCCTTTTTATTCTCTTTAGAATTCTTGGGATCAGAGGAAGTGGAGAGAAAAAAAGTACACCATCTGATAGACCCATGGAGTCGTTAGAGTGTCTACCGCCACTGCCTGTGGTTCTCTTGACCTGGAACAATACCGCTTGAGCTTCTTGTTGAGACGAGAGGCCATCATGTCGATTTGTGGATATCCCCATAGACTTGTCAAGCATATGAACACTTCTGGGTGAAGGCCCCACTCCCCCGGGTGCAGATCGTTTCTGCTGAGGAAGTCTGCTTCCCAGATGTCTACTCCCGGAATGAAGACCGCTGACAGTGCCACAGTGTGTTTTTCTGCCCAGAGGAGAATTCTTGACACCTCTGACATTGCTGCTCTGCTTTTTGTTCCGCCCTGTCAGTTTATGTAAGCTACTGCCGTCATATTGTCCGACTGGACCTGAATGACCCGATCCTGAAGAAGAGATGAGGCCTGCAGAAGGGCGTTGTATATGGCCCTGAGTTCCAGAATGTTGGTTGGAAGGACAACTTCCTGATTTGACCATCTTCCTTGAAACTGCACCCCCTGGGTGACTGCTCCCCAACATTTGAAACTTGCGTCTGTGGTTAGCAGAATCCAATTCTGAATTCCAAACCTCCAACCTTCGATGTGGTGAAAAATCTGTAGCCACCACTGAAGGGAAATCCTGGCTTTTGGTGACAGACGGATACTCTGGTGCATGTGAAGATGTGATCCGGGCCATTTGTCCAACAGATCGAGCTGGAAGGGTCTTGCGTGAAACCTTCCATACTGAAGTGCCTCGTAATAGGCCACAATTTTTCCCAGAAGGCGAATGCATAGATGCACCGATATCCGGGTTGGCTTCAGGACATACCGAACCATTGACTGGATTACTAATGCCTTTTCCAGTTTGGTTGAGAGACCAATGCTGTCCATCAACCTCTTCCGGGACGGTGACTTTATCAGAAGATTGTCCAGGTACGGAATTATGTTCACTCCCTGATTTCTGAGGAGAAACATCATCTCTGCCACCACCTTGGTGAACACACTTGGTGCCGTGGAGACTGGCAGGGACTGGAACTAGTAGTGACAGTCCTGCAGTGCAAACCGTTAATAAGCCTGATGAGGCAGCCAGATTGGAATGTGAAGGTACGCATCCTTGATATCCAGAGACACTAGGAATTCCCCCTCCTCCAGACCTGAGATCACCGCTCTCAGAGACTCCATCTTGAATTTGAACACTCTTAAGTACGGGTTCAGCGACTTAAGGTTCAGAATCAGACGTACCGAACCGTCCGATTTCGGTACTACAAACAAGTTGGAATAATATCCCTTGTTTTGCAGATGAGGTGGAATTGGAACAATGACCCGAGTCTGTACCAGTTTTTGAATGGCGTACTGTAAAGTTATGCTTGCCTCTTGCGAAACTGGTAAGCCTGATTTGAAGAATCTGTGAGGTGGGAGCTCCTGGAACTCCAGTCTGTAACCCTTGGAAATAAGATCTATGAAATAAGATCTATGAAGGGATCCTGGCAATATGTTGTCCAGATGTGACTGAACAATTTAAGTCGGGCTCCCAGTCCTCCAGGCCTCGTAGTCCACCGTCATGCTGAAGGTTTTGAGGAAGCAGAACTTCAGCTCTGTTCCTGAGAACCGGCGGTTGCTGGTTTGCGTTGTTTACCTCTAGCGCCTCTGGTGGCTGTAGAAGCACCTCTGGTTTTGCCCTTAAACTTGGCCGTCCAAAAGGACTGTACATTGGAAGCTGAGTAAGCCTTCCTGGTGGGGGGAGCTGCGGAAGGAAGATATGTACACTTACCCACAGTAGCTTTTGTGATCCATTGTAGTGCATCTCCAAATAAGGCCTCTCCTGTGAATGGTAGGCCTTCCACGCCTTTCCTGGAGGCCGCATCAGCAGTCCACTGGTGTAGCCATAAGCCCCTGCGTGATGACACTGCCATAGCAGTGGTGCGTGCATTAAGAAAGCCTATCTCTTTTATGGCATCCACCATAAAGTTTGCAGAGTCCTGTATATGTTGCAGGAGCAAAACAATCTCCCCCCTAGATAAGGAATCTAATTCCTTAATTAGGTTACCTGACCATTTAGCAATGGCTTTAGTAATCCACACACATGCTATAGTGGGTCTCTGGGCCACCCCAGCAGCTGTGCACAAGGATTTGAGTGTAGTCTCAATTTTACGATCAGCCCTGTCTTTCAGGGGGTTCACTACGGCTGGCCGGCGGTCGGGCTCCCGGCGACCAGCATCCCGGCGCCGGGAGCCCGACCGCCGGCTTACCGACAGCTTGGCGAGCGCAAATGAGCCCCTTGCGGGCTCGCTGCGCTCGCCACGCTACGGGCACGGTGGCGCGCTACGCGCGCCACACTATTTTATTCTCCCTCTATGGGGGTCGTGGACCCCCACGAGGGAAAATAAGTGTCGGTATGCCGGCTGTCGGGCTCCCGGCGCCGGTATACTGAGCGCCGGGAGCCCGACCGCCGGCAAACAGAAGACCACCCCTTTCAGGGAGGCTGCACCAGGGACAGGCAATACAATCTTTCGTGACAGCCTGGACACTGATGCATCCACTATCGGTGGACTTTCCCATTTTTTCCTATCCTCAGGAGGAAAAGGAAAAAATGAGAGTAACCTTATAGGGATTTGAAATTTCCTATCAGGATTAACCCACGGTTCTTCAAACAGGGTATTCAATTCCTTTGACACAGGAAAAGTGACTGAGGACTTCTTTTTTACATTAAAATAAGATTCCTCACACTCCTAAAATAAGATTCCTCACAGCTTCTATAAGAGCCTCTATTCCATGTGACCGAGCAGCATCCCCCCCACTCTGAATCCACATCATCCTTCTCCATGTCTGATCCCTCAGCGCCAGAGTCAGACTGCAGGATATGGGCCACAGTTTGTTTTTGTGGACAAATGGCAGGGGACTGAGACGATTGTTTGAGACGATTGTTTGTTCATAAACTCAGTTCACTGGTTCAGCCCTGCTATTCTGGGTAGGTGCACTACACTGAGTACATAGTAATGAGCTCCCTGGGGAAGAGGAACACTCTGCCGTTCATGAAACACACTCTTTTGCCAGCACACACAAACAGGAAAAGGTTAAAAGCACAATTAATCCACAAAGAGCCCTCAGGGGTCCACAGGTGAAGCCTAACCCTCCCCCTACAGCCTAAACCTAACCCCCCCCCCTCCCCCCGCCCGGCTTACATCGCTGGCGGCCAGGCAGTCGTTCAAGTTCCCGGGTGTTAGGATGCCGGTGCCGGGATTGTGATCCCAGTCGGGATTCCAGACTGCAGGGATCCTGACCGTCGAGATCCTGCCCAGATCCTTGAGAGACAGTGCAGGTATTTGCAAAGTGTAGCAGCAGATGAACGGTGAGAGTGGAAGATTACAAATTAATTTGTGGTGAAAAAGGCTTTTTAATAAAATGGACAACTAGAGGGGTGATTTAGACCTGATCGCTAGGTTGCTAACTTTGCTGTCCTGCGTTCAGATAGTCGCCGCCCCCGGGGGGAGTCTAAATTCGCCGTGCAAGTGTGTGATCCCATGTGTACACCGAGCTGCAAAAATCCACTGTGTGCAGTCTCTGCGCAGCCCAGGACATACTCTTACAGTGCGATGAGAAGAGGCTGATCGGAGCCAGAGCTGACGTCAGACACCCTCCCTGAAAACGCTTGGGCATGCCTGCGTTTTTCTGGACACTCCCAATAAACGGTCAGTTACCACCCATAAATGGCCTCCTCCTGTCAATCACCTTGCGAAAGCCCGTGCAATCGGATTTTTTGCACCATCCCGTTACTGACCGGTGATGTCCATTGTTGTTGTCTGACGCGCTTGCGCAGTTAGTACCTGCTCGCCCGCTGTGCAAAAAGCGGGCGATCAGGTATTAATCAGGCCCTAGGTTTTCACTGCAAAACAAGGGTGGTCCACAATATCTCACCTTGGAAAGAGGACACCTCTCTATAATACGTTTTTTAAGAAAAAAAAAGTTTTGTTTTTAAATTGCCCAAAGTTCAAATAAGGACAACATTTTCGGACACAAAGCAACTCATGAGCCAAGATGTTGTCAATGCTGCTAAATTTGCTTTCACAACTAAATATAAATAGCATAATGCACACGTAAAACAGCATGTGATATACTTTCATCATAGGCCAAAGTGCTACTGTTTAAAATGTTTTCAAAATATGCAAACTATGCAAGAATTGCAAACTGCGTAACAGGTTGTCAAACTGTAAATAAGGATTTCATTATGATTGTTTATTTTAATTTATGAGCAGGTCATATATTAGTACAAATGTGTGTTCGTATTACAGTAACAGTATCAATGTCGTCTATAGAAGCAATAAAATAGAGTTGATCAGTGCCGTAACTAGACATTTTAGCGCTGTGTGCAAGAAACGGCATTGGCGCCCCCCCTTAACGTAAATCGGGGTTTAGCTTCATGGGAAAGGAGTGTGGCCAAAAAAAATACAAATTCATATAATGGTGCACAGTAGTCACCATTATTCAAATTATGCCGCACAGTAGCACCACTACATCAGGTAGAGTCCCTTTTTACACATTACGGCAGATAGCGTCCCCCTTTTTACACATTACGGCAGACAGCGTCCCCTTTTTTACACATTATTGCAGACAGCGTCCCCTTTTTTACGCATTATGGCAGACAGCGTTCCCCTTTTTAAACATTACGGCAGCAAGTGTCCCCCTTTTTACACATTACGGCACACAGCATCCCCTTTTTTACACATTATGGCAGACAGCGTTCCCTTTTTACACATTACGGCAGACAGCGTCCCCGTTTTTACACATTACGGCAGACAGCGTTCCATTTTTTACACATTACAGCAGACAGCGTCCCCCTTATTACACATTACAGCAGACAGTGTCCTCTTTTTTACACGTTACGGCAGACAGCGTCCCCTTTTTTACACATTACGGCAGACAGCGTCCCCTTTTTTACATATTATGGCAGAGTCCCCTTTTTACACATTACGGCAGACAGCACCCCCTTTTTTACACATTACGGCAGACAGCGTCCCCTTTTTACACATTACGGCAGACAGAGTCCCCTTTTTTACAAATTACGGCAGACAGCATTCCCTTTTTTACACATTACGGCAGACAGTGTCCCCCTTATTACACATTACGGCAGACAGCGTCCCCCTTATTACACATTATGGCAGACAGCGTTCCCCTTTTTAAACATTACAGCAGCAAGTGTCCCCCTTTTTACACATTACGGCAGACAGCATCCCCCTTTTTACACATTACGGCACACAGCATCCTCTTTTTTACACATTACGACAGACAGCGTCCCCTTTTAACACATTACGGCAGACAGAGTCCCCTTTTTTACACATTACGGCAGACAGCGTTCCATTTTTTACACATTACGGCAGACAGCGTTCCCTTTTTTACACATTACGGCAGACAGCGTCCCCCTTATTACACATTACGGCAGACAGCGTCCCCCTTATTACACATTATGGCAGACAGCGTTCCCCTTTTTAAACATTACGGCAGCAAGTGTCCCCCTTTTTACACATTACGGCAGACAGCGTCCCCCTTATTACACATTACGGCAGACAGTGGGGTATATTTACTAAGGTCCCGATTTTGACCGAGATGCCGTTTTTTCTTCAAAGTGTCATCTCGGTAATTTACTAAGCAAAAATCACGGCAGTGATGAGGGCATTCGTAATATTTTGGAAGTCCTTGGAAAAAATCACGAATCAATACACCATCGGTCAAATACGCCTGCAATTTGGTAGAAATCGGTCATTTACTAAAAAGTGCAAAACACAAACACTGCCGACAATAGCCAAACACTGCTATGCTAAAATACAAATCGTGAAAAAGTGCTAAAAAAAAACAGACCTGCTTTTTTATCCCGTGTTTGTATAGGCATGCAGGGATCCATGAGATCCGTGCATGTTTATCAGTGGGAAGGGGTGGGAAATGTAATAATTTTTTTTTTTTTAAATGCGTGGGGTCCCCCCTCCTAAACCAAACCAGCCTCGGGCTCTTTGAGCCGGCCCTGGTTGCAAAAATATGGGGAAAAAATTGACAGGGGTTCCCCCATATTTAAGCAACCAGCACCGGGCTCTACGCCTGGTCCTGGTTCCAAAAATACGGGGGACAAAAAGCGTAGGGGTCCCCCGTATTTTTTAAACCAGCACCGGGCTCCACTAGCTGGACAGATAATGCCACGGCCGGGGGTCACTTTTATACAGTGCCTTGCGGCCGTGGCATCAAATATCCAACTAGTCACCCCTGGCCGGGGTACCCTGGGGGAGTGGGGACCCCTTCAATCAAGGGGGTCCCCCCCCTCAGCCACCCAAGGGCCAGGGGTGAAGCCCGAGGCTGTCCCCCCATCCAATGGGCGGCGGATGGGGGGCTGATAGCCTTTGTGAAAAGTGTTTGATATTGTTTTTAGTAGCAGTACTACAAGGCCCAGCAAGCCTCCCCCGCAAGCTGGTACTTGGAGAACCACAAGTACCAGCATGCGGCGGAAAAACGGGCCCGCTGGTACCTGTAGTACTACTACTAAAAAAATACCCCAATAAAGACATCACACACACACACCTTGAAAGTATAACTTTAATACATACATGCACACCAACATACATACATACATACTTACCTATGTTCCCACGCAGGACGGTCCTCTTCTCCAGTAGAATCCATGGTGTACATGTAGAAAAAATTATACTCACATAATCCATGGTTGAAGGCTCCTCTGCTTGTAATCCTTTTGTAATCCACGTACTTGAAAAAATAAAAAAACGGATACTCGACCACGAACTGAAAGGGGACCCATGTTTTCACATGGGACCCCTTTCCCCGAATGCCAGAAACCCACTCTGACTGATGTTTAAGTGGGTTTCTTCAGCCAATCAGGGAGCGCCACGTTGTGGCACCCTCCTGATCGGCTGTGTGCTCCTGTACTGTCTGACATGCGGCACACGGCAGTGTTACAATGTAGCACCTATGCGCTCCATTGTAACCAATGGTGGGAACTTTCAGGTCAGCGGTGAGGTCACTTTCGCCATATGAGGTGATAATGGTTCGCGGTTACTTCTTTCCTAGCTTTTATCAGCGTAGGAATGACTTCCTCCGGAAAGCCCTTTTCCTTCAGGATCCTGTGTTCAACCGCCATGCCGTCAAACGCAGCCGCGGTAAGTCTTGAAACAGACAGGGCCCCTGCTGCAGCAGGTCCTGTCTGAGCGGTAGAGGCCATGGGTCCTCTGACATCATTTCTTGAAGTTCCGGATACCACGCTCTTCTTGGCCAATCCGGAACAATGAGTATAGTTCTTACTCCTCTTCTCCTTATTATCCTCAGTACCTTTGGTATGAGAGGAAGAGGAGGGAACACATAAACCGATCGGTACACCCACGGTGTTACCAGAGCGTCCACAGCTATCGCCTGCGGGTCTCTTGACCTGGCGCAATATTTTTCTAGCTTTTTGTTTAGGCGGGACGCCATCATATTCACCTGTGGTTTTTCCCACTGGTTTACAATCATTTGAAAGACTTCTGGATGAAGTCCCCACTCTCCCGGGTGGAGGTCGTGCCTGCTGAGGAAGTCTGCTTCCCAGTTGTCCACTCCCGGAATGAACACTGCTGACAGTGCTAACACGTGATTTTCCGCCCATCGGAGAATCCTTGTGGCTTCTGCCATCGCCGTCCTGCTTCTCGTGCCGCCCTGTCGATTTACATGGGCGACTGCCGTGATGTTGTCTGACTGGATCAGTACCGGCTGGTTTTGAAGCAGGGGTTTTGCCTGACTTAGGGCATTGTAAATGGCCCTTAGTTCCAGAATATTTATGTGCAGGGAAGTCTCCTGACTTGACCATAGTCCTTGGAAGTTTTTTCCCTGTGTGACTGCTCCCCAGCCTCGAAGGCTGGCATCCGTGGTCACCAGGACCCAGTCCTGTATGCCGAATCTGCGGCCCTCTTGAAGATGAGCACTCTGCAGTCACCACAGCAGAGACACCCTTGTCCTTGGAGACAGGGTTATCAGACGATGCATCTGAAGATGCGATCCGGACCACTTGTCCAACAGGTCCCACTGAAAGGTTCTTGCATGAAACCTGCCGAATGGAATCGCTTCGTAGGAAGCTACCATTTTTCCCAGGATCCGCGTGCAGTGATGCACCGACACCTGCTTTGGTTTTAGGAGGCCTCTGACTAGAGATGACAGCTCCTTGGCCTTCTCCTCCGGGAGAAACACTTTTCTCTGTTCTGTGTCCAGAACCATCCCTAGGAACAGCAGGCGTGTCGTAGGGACCAGCTGTGACTTTGGAATGTTTAGAATCCAGCCGTGCTGTTGTAGCACTTCCCGAGTGTCACAACTGAGGGCCTGAGCTGACGGGAGGCAGCCTCAGTTGTAGGGGCTGAGATGTAACGGAACCTTGGAGGTTGTATCAGACTCCTAGACATGTAAGTAACATGTAGAAGAAATGCCCGAAGGCGTGAACACGACAACCAGGGTAAAAGTCAATGATGTTTATTTATGACAAACTCCGTAACACAGCAGCAGTAAAAGAAAACATAAAAATCAGCAGAGGATAAATACAGTTCCTGGGTTCTACAGGGTGGCAAGGGCCACAGGGCTCTGGTAGTGTGAGATAGTTCTTATAATCTTCTAGTTGGAAAGTCCTTACCAGGCCCGACTGTAGCAATGGAGATAGCCCAGGATCGTACCAGCTGGTGTTCCAGGAAAAGCTGGGCTGCTGTGGATAAAACGGCTGCTGTTGGTACTGGCTGGAACCAGACTGATGTTGGCACGGAGTGGATACTGGCTGGAACCAGTTAAATGATAAATGTAGCTTGAGAGCGATGAAATATGAAGTGATGTTTGGAGCTTGAGAGCGGTGAAATAATAATGCCGGTGATAAATGATAATCTGCAGAAAAGGGTACTGGCACTTTAAGAAGAGCTGACCTCTGCTGGAAGCTGGATGCTGAAAGCAGGTGGATCTGTAGCTGGAAGCAGATGAATCCAAATGGATAGGAGAGTCAGGCTACACCGCAGGTGGAATGCTGGTGCGCAGAGCCGGCCTTAGGCATAGGCAAACTAGGCAAATGCCTAGGGCATTTGGTATGCTTAGGGGCACCAGCAGCTTCTGCTGATTAAAATGATATGCGGCATGCCTATATTCTGTGTGTGACTGCGGCTGTATCTGCATACGAAATGCTACGTTGCAGTGTATTCCTGGAAATCACTGTAATGTAGCATTTCGTATGCAGATACAGCCGCAGTCACACACAGAATATAGCCGTGCTGCATATCATTTTAATCAGCAGAAGCTGCATGTGCATCCTAGCCACATAGTAATGCAAATAAGATGCATTTTCATACACAAAAGGCACCCGATGTTAGCAGAGCTGCCAGCTGACTCATGCCAGGCATCTCCTGCAGAACTAGCGGCGGTGCTAGGGGGCACCAGCCAAAATCTTGCCTAGGGCATCATATTGGTTAGGGCCGGCTCTGCTGGTGCGGGTCTCTTTAGTGAAAGTGTGGAGATAGGAACTGGAACCTGGAAAACAACCACAGGAGAGAGACAAACTGGAACTAGGTTTGACAACCAAAGCACTGACGCCTTCCTTGCTCAGGCACAGAATATTTATACCTGCAGCAAGGAAGGGATTGGCTAGGCAATTATGCAGATTAACAATGCAGACAGCAGATTGGTGGAAATGAACAGATGACAGAATCCAAGATGGCTGCGCCCATGCAGACACTTGGAGGGAAGTTTGGTTTGTAATCCATGTGGGAATTAAAACAGCAATGGCGGCGCCGGCCACAGGAGACAGGAGACGCCAGACTGATAAGTGCACATCTAAACCACGCGGGCACAGCGGAGGCCGCGGCTGACGTAATCGCCACTCTGACACTCTGCATGCAGAAACTCAGGGACAGCGGCGGAGGCCGCGGGAGACGCCATTCCGGATGTAACATGGCGCCGCGGTGACCGCGTCTCAGAGTGACAGGAGAGGAGGCAGGAATGTGGATATCAGTATAACAGATGGGATCCGGTCCTGGAACGCTGAGCCAGCCTTAGGAGGCATCTGAAGGGTAAGTAATGGCGTCCAGATACCCGGATCGTGACACCGAGATAGTGCTACCCCTACCAACAACTGCTCTCTGGACCTCGCCTTTATCAGGAGATCGTCCAAGTACGGGATAATTAAAACTCCCTTCCTTCGAAGGAGTATCATCATTTCCGCCATTACCTTGGTAAAGACCCTCGGAGCCGTGGAGAGACCGAACGGCAACGTCTGGAATTGGTAATGACAATCTTGTACCACAAACCTGAGGTACTCCTGGTGAGGATGGTAAATGGGGATATGTAGGTAAGCATCCTTGATGTCCAGCGATACCATGTAATCTCCCTCGTCCAGGCTCGCAATAACCGCCCTGAGCGATTCCATCTTGAACTTGAATTTTTTGATATATGTGTTCAAGGATTTCAAATTTAAAATGGGTCTCACCGAACCATCTGGTTTCGGTACCACAAACATTGTGGAATAGTAACCCCTTCCTTGTTGAAGTAGGGGCACCTTTACTATCACTTGTTGTGAATACAGCTTTTGAATTGCCTGTAACACTGCCTCCCTGCCTGAGGGAGTGGTTGGCAAGGCAGATTTGAGGAAACGGCGGGGGGGAGACGTCTCGAATTCCAGTTTGTACCCCTGAGATACTATTTGAAGGATCCATCCGTGAGCGAGCCCACTGCTTGCTGAAATGCTTGAGACGGGCCCCCACCGTACCTGGCTCTGCCTGTGGAGCCCCAGCGTCATGCTGTGGACTAAGAGGAAGCGGGGGAAGACTTTTGCTCCTGAGAACTGGCTGTATGCTGCAGCTTTTTCCCTCTACCTCTGCCTCTGGGCAGAAAGGACGCGCCTTTAACCCGCTTGCCCCTATTGGGCCGAAAGGACTGTACCTGATAATACGGTGCTTTCTTTGGTTGTGAGGGAACATGGGGCAAAAATGTAGACTTCCCAGCTGTTGCTGTGGAAACGAGGTCCGAGAGACCATCCCCGAACAATTCCTCACCCTTATAAGGCAGAACTTCCATGTGTCGTTTGGAATCTGCATCACCTGTCCACTGCCGAGTCCATAACCCTCTCCTGGCAGAAATGGACATTGCACTAATTTTGGATGCCAGCCGGCAAATATCCCTCTGTGCATCCCTCATGTATAAAAGTGCGTCTTTTATATGCTCTACGTTCAGCAAAATAGTGTCCCTGTCTAGGGTATCTATATTTTCTGACAGGGAATCTGACCACGCAGTAGCAGCGCTGCACATCCAGGCTGAAGCTATAGCTGGCCTCAGTTTCACACCTGTGTGTGTATATATAGATTTCAGGATAGCCTCCTGCTTTCTATCAGCAGATTCCTTCAGGGCGGCCGTATCCGGAGACGGTAGTGCCACCTTCTTCGACAAGCGTGTGAGCACTTTATCCACCCTAGGGGATGTTTCCCAGCGTGACCTATCCTCTGGCGGGAAAGGGTACGCCATTAGTAACCTCTTAGAAATTACCATCTGTTTATCAGGGGAAGCCCACGTTTCTTCAAACACTTCATTTAATTCTTCAGATGGAGGAAAAGCTACTGGTAGTTTTTTCTCTCCAAACATTATACCCTTTTTTGTGGTACCGGGGGTAACATCAGAAATGTGCAACACATTTTTCATTGCCTCAATCATGTAACGTGTGGCCCTACTGGAAGTTACATTAGTCTCTTCGTCGTCGACACTGGAGTCAGTATCCGTGTCGACATCTGTGTCAACCATCTGAGGTAGCGGGCGTTTTAGAGCCCCTGATGGTTTTTGAGACGCCTGGGCAGGCACAGCCTGAGAAGCCGGCTGTCCCACATTAGGTATGTCGTCAAACCTTTTATGTAAGGAGTCGACACTATCACGTAATTCCTTCCACAGCACCATCCACTCAGGTGTCGACCCCGCAGGGGGTGACATCACATTTACAGGCATCTGCTCCGCCTCCACATAAGCCTCCTCATCAAACATGTCGACACAGCCGTACCGACACACCGCAAACACACAGGGAATGCTCTGACAGAGGACAGGACCCCACAAAGCCCTTTGGGGAGACAGAGAGAGAGTATGCCAGCACACACCAGAGCGCTATATAACACTGGGATCCCACTATCAATGAGTGTTTTCCCTATAGCTGCTTTTTTATATATATTACATATATATATATATATCTATACTGCGCCTAAATTTAGTGCCCCCCCTCTCTTTTTTACCCTTCTGTAGTTTTCTCAGACTGCAGGGGAGAGCCAGGGAGCTTCCTTCCAGCGAAACTGTGAGGGAAAAATGGCGCCAGTGTGCTGAGGGAGAAGCCCCGCCCCCTTTTCGGCGGACTTTCTCCCGCTTTTTCTGTGATACTGGCAGGGGTAATTTTACATCTATATAGCCTCTGGGACTACTATATATGATGTATATTTTGCCAGCCAAGGTGTTATCAATTGCCCTCAGGGCGCCCCCCCCAGCGCCCTGCACCCATCAGTGACCGAAGTATGAGGTGTACATGAGGAGCAATGGCGCACAGCTGCAGTGCTGTGCGCTACCTTGGTGAAGACTGAAGTCTTCTGCCGCCGATTTTCCGGACCTTCTTCGTGCTTCTGGCTCTGTAAGGGGGGCGGCGGCGCGGCTCCGGGAACGAACACCAACGTCGGGTCCTGCGGTCGATCCCTCTGGAGCTAATGGTGTCCAGTAGCCTAAGAAGCCCAAACTACCACCTGTTAGGTAGGTTCGCTTCTTCTCCCCTTAGTCCCTCGCTGCAGTGAGTCTGTTGCCAGCAGATCTCACTGAAAATAAAAAACCTAAATATACTTTCTTTCTAGGTGCTCAGGAGAGCCCCTAGTGTGCATCCAGCTCGGCCGGGCACAAGAATCTAACTGGGGTCTGGAGGAGGGTCTTAGTGGGAGGAGCCAGTGCACACCAGTAGTCTAAAAGCTTTCTTTGTAGTTGTGCCCAGTCTCCTGCGGAGCCGCTAATCCCCATGGTCCTTACGGAGTCCCCAGCATCCACTTAGGACGTTAGAGAAACCGAAAATGCAGAATACGGCAGCTTAGTAAATTAGTCGTAATCAATTCAAAAAGTTGCATATTTACACTTTCGATGTCATTCGTGATTGAACTTTGACCTCAAACGGGAAAATACGATTCTTAGTAAATTTACCCCAGTGTCCCCCTTAGTACACATTACAGCACACAGTGTCCCCTTTTTACACATTGCGGCAGACAGCGTCCCCCTTTTTACTCATTATGGCAGCCAGCCTCCCCCTTTTTACTCATTACGGCAGGCAGTGTCCCCCTTTTTACACATTACGGCAGGCAGCATCCCCCTTTTTACTCATTACGGCAGGATAGATAGATAGATAGATAGATAGATAGATAGATAGATAGATAGATAGATAGAATAGTTGATAGTTACCATCTCTCTGGAGCAGCAGCATCACAGCCGGGTGAGTGCAGTGGCAGCCAGACCCTTAACTGTAAAAGCAGCACCGGCGGTGGGGGACGGTACACAGGCTGCGCTGCACGCTGAACACAGGCAGCGCCGCCAGCGGCACACAAGGGGCACCATCAGCGGGAGTCGGGAAACAGGCGGCGCTGAACGCTGGTTACAGGTGGTGCCGCCAGCGGCACACAGGGGGCACCACCAGTGGGAGTCGGGACTCGGGACACAGGCGGCGGCGCACGCTGGACACAGGTGGCACCGCCAGCGGCAGTGACTGTGTGGCAGGCTGGAGATTGCGGCCCTGCGGGTGTGTTGCCCGATGGTGCGCCTCAGTGCATTTGCGCTGTGGGCAATGCACCATCGGCACACACCTAGTTATGGCTCTGGAGTTGATGAGTAGAGAGCCCTTTTTACCCTTTCTGTCCTGCCTGCACCTTCTCTGCCAACTTCACATGTCCATTTTGTGAATACTTATAAATAAATGATAATAATGGAAGGTGCTAGACAGATATCATAGGATGAATCTATTAATCCAGAGGACTAATAATGTCTCCTTCTTCAACATAAGTTTTCACTTCAAACAGCTAGAGTTTATTGGTGTGGTGGGAGGTTTACTGAGTTTGCTCATTGGACTGCAACTTATTTGTCTCTCACAATAACATCCCAACAGAGCAGTAATTAGACATTTTAGCATCCTGGGAGAGAGAGAACATTGATACCCCCTACCCCCAACCACCACCACTGATCACTGTAACCTGTAATGTGCTCCACATTATGCAGTCATTAGGTTGACAATAACAATGTTGACATTCAAAATGTAGATATCACAATGTTGACAGTTATGGCAACATTGTCAAATCGACCAGCAGCATGTCATCATGCTAACAGTGTCGACATCTGAAAATGTCGACATCCTCAGAGTTTCAACTCAACATTAGGGTTTTAGGCAAAAGAATGAGAGAGATGGGTTAGCACTAGGGGGAAGGTTAAGGTACTACATGGGGGTTAGAGTCAGAGGTAGGGTTACGGATAGGGCCAACAAACTTCCTGCCACACCGCTCCATCAGATGAGTCACATCATCACTGGGACCTGGAAAATGCTGCTGGAGCTGCTGCAGCCGTCGGGGGCAGATATGTCACTACTAATTCAAAATTCTATTATGTTGACATTTAATCAGTGCTAAGATTGTCAACAATATGACCATGTTGACAGTTTTAATCTTCTCATCCTACCAGACTCCCATCACTCCCTCCCCATCTTTCCCAGTCTACCCCTCCCCATCCACCTCATCAACTTTGACTTCTTTTTACCCTGTATCTGGAGATGAGGTCATGATCCTAATCCGGTCTCCCCCCATTCCACCTCAACCCTTGTCCCCATCCCTTCCTGCCTTCTCTGCTACCTCTCTCTTTCTGCCTGTTCCCATCTTGCCCACCTCCTCAATCTCTTCCTCTCATCAGGCATTGTTCCCTCTGAATTCAAGCATGCTTTTGTCTCCCCTATTCTTATAAAACCTACCCTTGATCCCATCACTTTCTCAAACAATTGACCCATCTCTCTCCTCCCCTTTGCCTCCAAACCCTTGAGTGAATTGTTTTCAATTACCGTACTGCCTTTCTTTCCTCACACTCCCTGCTTGACCCATTTCAGTATGGCTTCCATCGTTTCCACTCCACTGAAACTGCCCTCATGAAAGTCTGCAATGGCCTCATTGCTGCTAATTCCAAGGGCCACTACTCTCTGCTCTTTTTCTGCTTGACCTTTCTGCTGCTTTTGAAACTGTGAACTGACAACCCTCTTCTCCTGCAAATCCTTCACTCACTTGGTTTGTGTGATACTGCCCTTTCCTTGCTGTCCTCCTACGTATCTGACTGTTCCTTCTCTGTCTCCTCTCATGACTCCACTGCCTCCCCACTTCCACTAACAGTAGGTGTCAGCGAAGGTTCAGTTCTGGGACCTCTCTATTTCTCCCTGTATATGACCTCTTTAGGTGAGTTCATCAGCTCTTTAGACCTCCAATATCATCTGTATGCAGATAATACTCAGATCCACCTTTCCTCTCCTGATCTCTCCCACACTTTCCTGATCTCTACCACACATTTTTTTTAAACTAAACATATCTAAAGGCCCGTACACACTGGTCGATATATCGGCCGTTCTCTTGAACGGACGATATATCTCGGGACCGTCGGCCAGTGTGTACGGCCGATACGTCTGTGAACTCCGTCGTTCACAGACGTATCGCGTTGGCCACGCAGCACAGCCGACGGCCAGTATATCTACCGATATATTGGCGCGTCGCTGTGTGTGTACAGGGCGGTCAGCCGACCGCCCGTACACATGCTGCGGCGGCCGGCGGTGATTGACAGCTGAACTGGGCGGGCGTGTGTACACGCCCGCCCAGTTCATGACGTCAGTCCCCAACGGATAAAGCAGTGTGTATGCTGAACACACTGCTCGATCCGTCCATAGATATATCTGCAGATCAATTGATCTGCAGATATATCTATTAGTGTGTACCCACCTTAAGACTGAGCTGATAATCTTCCCACCATCCTGCATAGCCTCACCTCCCACAATTATAATATTGTGTTATATTATGATAATGTGTTATAATGTGCGATATATATTATTAGTGATGGAATAAAGGGGGCACATTGTGCAGGGAATGGAGGGTACATGATTATATATATATATATATATATATATATATACACTAGAGATGAGCGGGTTCGGTTTCTTTGAATCCGAACCCGCACGAACTTCACTTTTTTTTTCACGGGTCCGAGCGACTCGGATCTTCCCGCCTTGCTCGGTTAACCCGAGCGCGCCCGAACGTCATCATGACGCTGTCGGATTCTCGCGAGACTCGGATTCTATATAAGGAGCCGCGCGTCGCCGCCATTTTCACACGTGCATTGAGATTGATAGGGAGAGGACGTGGCTGGCGTCCTCTCCATTTAGATTAGATTTAGAAGAGAGAGAGAGAGAGAGATTGCTGTGATACTGTAGATTAGAAGAGAGTGCAGACAGAGTTTAGTGACTGACGACCACAGTGACCAGTGACCACCAGAGACAGTGCAGTTGTTTGTTTTATTTAATATATCCGTTCTCTGCCTGAAAAAAACGATACACAGTCACACAGTGACTCAGTCTGTGTGCACTGCTCAGCCCAGTGTGCTGCACATCAATGTATTGTATATAAAGCTTATAATTGTGGGGGAGACTGGGGAGCACTGCAGGTTGTTATAGCAGGAGCCAGGAGTACATGATAAATAATATTATATTAAAATTAAACAGTGCACACTTTTGCTGCAGGAGTGCCACTGCCAGTGTGACTAGTGGTGACCAGTGCCTGACCACCAGTATATTAGTAGTATTGTATACTATCTCTTTATCAACCAGTCTATATTAGCAGCAGACACAGTACAGTGCGGTAGTTCACGGCTGTGGCTACCTCTGTGTCGGCACTCGGCAGGCAGTCCGTCCATCCATAATTGTATTATAATATATACCACCTAACCGTGGTTTTTTTTTCATTCTTTATACCGTCGTCATACTAGTTGTTACGAGTATACTACTATCTCTTTATCAACCAGTGTACAGTGCGGTAGTTCACGGCTGTGGCTACCTCTGTGTCGGCACTCGGCAGGCAGTCCGTCCAACCATAATTGTATTATATACCACCTAACCGTGGTTTTTTTTTCATTCTTTATACCGTCGTCATACTAGTTGTTACGAGTATACTACTATCTCTTTATCAACCAGTGTACAGTGCGGTAGTTCACGGCTGTGGCTACCTCTGTGTCGGCACTCGGCAGGCAGTCCGTCCATCCATAATTGTAATATAATATATACCACCTAACCGTGGTTTTTTTTTCATTCTTTATACCGTCGTCATACTAGTTGTTACGAGTATACTACTATCTCTTTATCAACCAGTGTACAGTGCGGTAGTTCACGGCTGTGGCTACCTCTGTGTCGGCACTCGGCAGGCAGTCCGTCCAACCATAATTGTATTATAATATATACCACCTAACCGTGGTTTTTTTTTCATTCTTTATACCGTCGTCATACTAGTTGTTACGAGTATACTACTATCTCTTTATCAACCAGTGTACAGTGCGGTAGTTCACGGCTGTGGCTACCTCTGTGTCGGCACTCGGCAGGCAGTCCGTCCAACCATAATTGTATTATATACCACCTAACCGTGGTTTTTTTTTCATTCTTTATACCGTCGTCATACTAGTTGTTACGAGTATACTACTATCTCTTTATCAACCAGTGTACAGTGCGGTAGTTCACGGCTGTGGCTACCTCTGTGTCGGCACTCGGCAGGCAGTCCGTCCAACCATAATTGTATTATAATATATACCACCTAACCGTGGTTTTTTTTCCATTCTTTATACCGTCGTCATACTAGTTGTTACGAGTATACTACTATCTCTTTATCAACCAGTGTACAGTGCGGTAGTTCACGGCTGTGGCTACCTCTGTGTCGGCACTCGGCAGGCAGTCCGTCCAACCATAATTGTATTATAATATATACCACCTAACCGTGGTTTTTTTTTCATTCTTTATACCGTCGTCATACTAGTTGTTACGAGTATACTACTATCTCTTTATCAACCAGTGTACAGTGCGGTAGTTCACGGCTGTGGCTACCTCTGTGTCGGCACTCGGCAGGCAGTCCGTCCATCCATAATTGTATTATAATATATACCACCTAACCGTGGTTTTTTTTTCATTCTTTATACCGTCGTCATACTAGTTGTTACGAGTATACTACTATCTCTTTATCAACCAGTGTACAGTGCGGTAGTTCACGGCTGTGGCTACCTCTGTGTCGGCACTCGGCAGGCAGTCCGTCCATCCATAATTGTATTATATACCACCTAACCGTGGTTTTTTTATACCACCTAACCGTGGCAGTCCGTCCATAATTGTATACTAGTATCCAATCCATCCATCTCCATTGTTTACCTGAGGTGCCTTTTAGTTCTGCCTATAAAATATGGAGAACAAAAAAGTTGAGGTTCCAAAATTAGGGAAAGATCAAGATCCACTTCCACCTCGTGCTGAAGCTGCTGCCACTAGTCATGGCCGAGACGATGAAATGCCAGCAACGTCGTCTGCCAAGGCCGATGCCCAATGTCATAGTACAGAGCATGTCAAATCCAAAACACCAAATATCAGAAAAAAAAGGACTCCAAAACCTAAAATAAAATTGTCGGAGGAGAAGCGTAAACTTGCCAATATGCCATTTACCACACGGAGTGGCAAGGAACGGCTGAGGCCCTGGCCTATGTTCATGGCTAGTGGTTCAGCTTCACATGAGGATGGAAGCACTCAGCCTCTCGCTAGAAAACTGAAAAGACTCAAGCTGGCAAAAGCACCGCAAAGAACTGTGCGTTCTTTGAAATCCCAAATCCACAAGGAGAGTCCAATTGTGTCGGTTGCGATGCCTGACCTTCCCAACACTGGACGTGAAGAGCATGCGCCTTCCACCATTTGCACGCCCCCTGCAAGTGCTGGAAGGAGCACCCGCAGTCCAGTTCCTGATAGTCAGATTGAAGATGTCAGTGTTGAAGTACACCAGGATGAGGAGGATATGGGTGTTGCTGGCGCTGGGGAGGAAATTGACCAGGAGGATTCTGATGGTGAGGTGGTTTGTTTAAGTCAGGCACCCGGGGAGACACCTGTTGTCCGTGGGAGGAATATGGCCGTTGACATGCCAGGTGAAAATACCAAAAAAATCAGCTCTTCGGTGTGGAGGTATTTCACCAGAAATGCGGACAACAGGTGTCAAGCCGTGTGTTCCCTTTGTCAAGCTGTAATAAGTAGGGGTAAGGACGTTAACCACCTCGGAACATCCTCCCTTATACGTCACCTGCAGCGCATTCATAATAAGTCAGTGACAAGTTCAAAAACTTTGGGTGACAGCGGAAGCAGTCCACTGACCAGTAAATCCCTTCCTCTTGTAACCAAGCTCACGCAAACCACCCCACCAACTCCCTCAGTGTCAATTTCCTCCTTCCCCAGGAATGCCAATAGTCCTGCAGGCCATGTCACTGGCAAGTCTGACGAGTCCTCTCCTGCCTGGGATTCCTCCGATGCATCCTTGCGTGTAACGCCTACTGCTGCTGGCGCTGCTGTTGTTGCCGCTGGGAGTCGATGGTCATCCCAGAGGGGAAGTCGTAAGCCCACTTGTACTACTTCCAGTAAGCAATTGACTGTTCAACAGTCCTTTGCGAGGAAGATGAAATATCACAGCAGTCATCCTACTGCAAAGCGGATAACTGAGTCCTTGACAACTATGTTGGTGTTAGACGTGCGTCCGGTATCCGCCGTTAGTTCACAGGGAACTAGACAATTTATTGAGGCAGTGTGCCCCCGTTACCAAATACCATCTAGGTTCCACTTCTCTAGGCAGGCGATACCGAGAATGTACACGGACGTCAGAAAAAGACTCACCAGTGTCCTAAAAAATGCAGTTGTACCCAATGTCCACTTAACCACGGACATGTGGACAAGTGGAGCAGGGCAGGGTCAGGACTATATGACTGTGACAGCCCACTGGGTAGATGTATGGACTCCCGCCGCAAGAACAGCAGCGGCGGCACCAGTAGCAGCATCTCGCAAACGCCAACTCTTTCCTAGGCAGGCTACGCTTTGTATCACCGCTTTCCAGAATACGCACACAGCTGAAAACCTCTTACGGCAACTGAGGAAGATCATCGCGGAATGGCTTACCCCAATTGGACTCTCCTGTGGATTTGTGGCATCGGACAACGCCAGCAATATTGTGTGTGCATTAAATATGGGCAAATTCCAGCACGTCCCATGTTTTGCACATACCTTGAATTTGGTGGTGCAGATTTTTTTTAAAAACGACAGGGGCGTGCAAGAGATGCTGTCGGTGGCCAGAAAAATTGCGGGACACTTTCGGCGTACAGGCACCACGTACAGAAGACTGGAGCACCACCAAAAACTACTGAACCTGCCCTGCCATCATCTGAAGCAAGAAGTGGTAACGAGGTGGAATTCAACCCTCTATATGCTTCAGAGGTTGGAGGAGCAGCAAAAGGCCATTCAAGCCTATACAATTGAGCACGATATAGGAGATGGAATGCACCTGTCTCAAGTGCAGTGGAGAATGATTTCAACGTTGTGCAAGGTTCTGATGCCCTTTGAACTTGCCACACGTGAAGTCAGTTCAGACACTGCCAGCCTGAGTCAGGTCATTCCCCTCATCAGGTTTTTGCAGAAGAAGCTGGAGGCATTGAAGAAGGAGCTAACACGGAGCGATTCCGCTAGGCATGTGGGACTTGTGGATGCAGCCCTTAATTCGCTTAACAAGGATTCACGGGTGGTCAATCTGTTGAAATCAGAGCACTACATTTTGGCCACCGTGCTCGATCCTAGATTTAAAGCCTACCTTGGATCTCTCTTTCCGGCAGACACAGGTCTGCTGGGGTTGAAAGACCTGCTGGTGACAAAATTGTCAAGTCAAGCGGAACGCGACCTGTCAACATCTCCTCCTTCACATTCTCCCGCAACTGGGGGTGCGAGGAAAAGGCTCAGAATTCCGAGCCCACCCGCTGGCGGTGATGCAGGGCAGTCTGGAGCGACTGCTGATGCTGACATCTGGTCCGGACTGAAGGACCTGACAACGATTACGGACATGTCGTCTACTGTCACTGCATATGATTCTCTCAACATTGATAGAATGGTGGAGGATTATATGAGTGACCGCATCCAAGTAGGCACGTCACACAGTCCGTACTTATACTGGCAGGAAAAAGAGGCAATTTGGAGGCCCTTGCACAAACTGGCTTTATTCTACCTAAGTTGCCCTCCCACAAGTGTGTACTCCGAAAGAGTGTTTAGTGCCGCCGCTCACCTTGTCAGCAATCGGCGTACGAGGTTACATCCAGAAAATGTGGAGAAGATGATGTTCATTAAAATGAATTATAATCAATTCCTCCGCGGAGACATTGACCAGCAGCAATTGCCTCCACAAAGTACACAGGGAGCTGAGATGGTGGATTCCAGTGGGGACGAATTGATAATCTGTGAGGAGGGGGATGTACACGGTGATATATCGGAGGGTGAAGATGAGGTGGACATCTTGCCTCTGTAGAGCCAGTTTGTGCAAGGAGAGATTAATTGCTTCTTTTTTGGGGGGGGTCCAAACCAACCCGTCATATCAGTCACAGTCGTGTGGCAGACCCTGTCACTGAAATGATGGGTTGGTTAAAGTGTGCATGTCCTGTTTTGTTTATACAACATAAGGGTGGGTGGGAGGGCCCAAGGATAATTCCATCTTGCACCTCTTTTTTCTTTTCTTTTTCTTTGCATCATGTGCTGATTGGGGAGGGTTTTTTGGAAGGGACATCCTGCGTGACACTGCAGTGCCACTCCTAGATGGGCCCGGTGTTTGTGTCGGCCACTAGGGTCGCTAATCTTACTCACACAGCTACCTCATTGCGCCTCTTTTTTTCTTTGCGTCATGTGCTGTTTGGGGAGGGTTTTTTGGAAGGGACATCCTGCGTGACACTGCAGTGCCACTCCTAGATGTGCCCGGTGTTTGTGTCGGCCACTAGGGTCGCTAATCTTACTCACACAGCTACCTCATTGCGCCTCTTTTTTTCTTTGCGTCATGTGCTGTTTGGGGAGGGTTTTTTGGAAGGGACATCCTGCGTGACACTGCAGTGCCACTCCTAGATGTGCCCGGTGTTTGTGTCGGCCACTAGGGTCGCTAATCTTACTCACACAGTCAGCTACCTCATTGCGCCTCTTTTTTTCTTTGCGTCATGTGCTGTTTGGGGAGGGTTTTTTGGAAGGGCCATCCTGCGTGACACTGCAGTGCCACTCCTAGATGGGCCCGGTGTTTGTGTCGGCCACTAGGGTCGCTAATCTTACTCACACAGCTACCTCATTGCGCCTCTTTTTTTCTTTGCGTCATGTGCTGTTTGGGGAGGGTTTTTTGGAAGGGACATCCTGCGTGACACTGCAGTGCCACTCCTAGATGGGCCCGGTGTTTGTGTCGGCCACTAGGGTCGCTTATCTTACTCACACAGCGACCTCGGTGCAAATTTTAGGACTAAAAATAATATTGTGAGGTGTGAGGTATTCAGAATAGACTGAAAATGAGTGTAAATTATGGTTTTTGAGGTTAATAATACTTTGGGATCAAAATGACCCCCAAATTCTATGATTTAAGCTGTTTTTTAGTGTTTTTTGAAAAAAACACCCGAATCCAAAACACACCCGAATCCGACAAAAATAATTCGGTGAGGTTTTGCCAAAACGCGTTCGAACCCAAAACACGGCCGCGGAACCGAACCCAAAACCAAAACACAAAACCCGAAAAATTTCAGGCGCTCATCTCTAATATACACATTATTAGTGATGGAATAAAGGGGGTACCTTCTGCAGAGAATGGAGGGTACATGATCAATAATAATTGCATATAAAACTTTTTCTATTTCCTGCGGCCCACACAAGACTTAGGGGGAGATGTACTAAGCAGTGATAAAAGTGGAGAAGTGAGCCAATGGAGAAGTTGCCTATGCCAACCAATCAGCTTCTCTGTGTACTTTTATATTATGCAAATTATAAATGTTACATCAAAATGCTGATTGGTTGCCATGGGCAACTTCTCCACTTGCACACTTCTCCACTTTTATCACTGCTTAGTACATCTCCCTCTAAAACCTTGATTATTCAGCCCAGTTGGGATTTTGAGTTTGACATGCCTGGCCTAGTATGTACCCACTACTGTGCACTCCCACAGTTCATTTGCCAGGTGTGCTTCATGCCCAGTGGGACAACCCAGAAAACAACGGGATACAGTTGAATGTGCCCATGAAATATATATAAAGCATTTGAGTGATATCTCATTCAGTGTGTACGTCTTGGCCGATATATCTTTCTATCGGCTGAGCCGTCAGCTAGGTAGACACAATGGGGGTCATTCAGACCTGATCGTACACTAGATTTTTTTGCTGCGCTGCAATCAGGTCAGAACTGTGCATACGTGTGCACCGCAATGTGCAGGCGCATTGTACGGGTACAAAGCGAATAGTTGCTGTTTGATAGATTTAACAAAGAATCCATTCGCACAGCTGATCGCAAGGAGATTGACAGGAAGAGGGCGTTTGCGGGTGGCAACTGACCGTTTTCGGGGAGTAGTTGGAAAACGCAGGCATGTCCAAGCGTTTGCAGGGCGGGTGTCTGACGTCAACTCCGGGACCTGACAGACTGAAGTAATCGCAGCGGCTGAGTAAGTTCTGGGCAACTCAGAAACTGCACAAAACTTTTTTTTAGTGCTCGGCTGCACATGCGATCGCACGCTTGCAAAGCACAACTACACTCCCCTATAGGTGGCGACTATCTGATCGCAGCGCTGCAAAAAATAGCTAACGAGTGATCAGGTATGAATTAGGCCCATTGTTAAGTGTGCACCCAGCTTAACTGCCCAAATACCTAAGCCAACATCCACTATGCACTGGCACTCAGGGCATCTGCCCTGCTTGTCACATCTTCATTACACAACTGATAAAACTTTAAAAGTACTGTAAGCAAATTATTTCAACATATGTTTTATAATCCTATTTTAAATACACTGTTGTTGCATATAGAGGAAAATAAATCAATCCAAAAAATGTCTCCAGAGCTTAGGAACAACCCCAATGTAGATATTTTCTTTTTTGGTTTCTAGCTAATTCCTGGGAATTTTTTTCAACAACTACAGTATAAAAGAACTAAGATAAATTTCCCCACAGCATAAGCCATTACATTACTTAATAAACTGCACATTTTAAAACAATTAAAGAGAATTTTGACTGCTGCAAAATACATGTCTAACAACATTCAGAAACCACATACAGGTTGAACTCAGCCATTTTGAATAAGTGTTTGGTTCGGAAATTGCCTCTTATTCGAACTATTATTTCAGACTTGCAAAAATATCATCCAACTAAAATGGTACTAGAAAATCCATTGTTTTGTTTCTTTGCATTGTTTTATTCTGTATAGAAAAGTAACAAAATAGTGGATGTGAACAGTGTGGATGACCAGCCCCAGTCTTCCGTCTGTATCGAATACATGGGCTGTTGAGAGATTTCAGAGGTGGGATACAGAAAAAGAAAATAACAGAATTGGAAATGAGATGTTAACTTGAACACCTACATGTTTATCTTTAATACTTGAAGGAAATATATTTTAGGTGCCAATCCGCACTCTATATTACCTGTAATAAAAGGTTTTTAATTATTCTGAATGTTAGCATTCCCTTCTATGTGCATTTTTTCACACTGTGGAAATCATCCAGGCCCAGATTAGCCATTGCACTCGCGGGGGAATACCCCAGTGGGCCTTTCGGTGCGTGGGGCCGTCTGTCATATGCGGCACTGCCCCCCCTCTGCGTCACCTGCAAACTGTTTAATGAATTAACTGAGCACGCTGCACTACTGCCAATGTCAGGAGAGCCGGCCTGCCCCCCTCCACATCACCTGCTTACTGCATTGTGAATGCTGCACCATGCTGCAGCCAGTGGCCGCTATCGGGAGAGCTGGCCCACACCCCCTCCACATCACCTGCTTACTGCATTGTGAGCGCTGCATCGCACTGCGGCCGCTATTTAGAGAGCAGGCCCCACCCCATCCGGCTGACCAGAAGAGGAGGTCTGCGCGCCAAATGCCACTGATGTCATCGGTGCGGACCTTGCGGGAAGAGATGGTGCAGCCGTGGTGGGTGCGTGTCCAACAGCAGGAGTGGTGTTGCCGCTGTGAAATGTACTGACTAGGAGCAACATGCTGTTACAGTATTATGTCTGGGGGTGTAAGGAATGGGGTGTAATATGTCTTGGGGGCATGAGGTCTGATTTTATGTCTGAGGATATGAGGTTTGGGGTGTAGTATATTTGTGGATTCTAGGTATGAAGTGTAATATTAAATCTGGGGGTATGAGGTGTTATTTGTCTGGGGGATTGAGGTATGGGGTGTAATATTATGTATGAGGGTATGAGGTGTAATATGTTGTCTTCGGTGTAAGGTGTAATATGTCTGGGGGTGTGAGGTGTAATATTATGTCTGGGGGTATGAGGTGTACTATTATGTCTGGGGGAATGAGGTGTAATATTATGTATGGGGATATGAGATGTAATTTTATGTCTGTGGGTATGAGGTGTAATATAATATTTGAAGGTAAGATGTATTAATTGTAATATTATGTCTGGGTGTATGAGGTGTTAGGTTTAATATTATGTCTGGGTGTATGAGGTGTTAGGTTTAATATTATGTCTGGGGTGTGAGGTGTAATATGTCTGGGGGTTATGAGGTGTAATATTATGTATGGGGGGTATGAGATGTAACATGTCTCTGGGTATGAGGTGTAATATAATAATTGTAGGTGTTAGGTGTAATAATATGTCTGAGGGTATGAGGTATGAGGTGTTTAATTTTATGTCTGGGGGTGTGAGGTGTAATTTTATGTCTGCAGTGTGAGGTGTAATATTATGTTTGGGAGTGTGAGGCGACCCAAAAACATGGCAGCACGGCAACTGCCTTTGCAGGGGGGCTAACCTTAATATTCAAGCGCTTTCTAGCTGCAAAGGCAGATGGCTTACCTCCATCTTTTGGGTCGCAGTGGCTGCTCATGGCATCATGCAGCCGCCACAGCCCGCCCCACAAACAGTACAGACATGCCTGCGTTGTTCGGACTGTGCCCCTCAAACGGTGTATCAGCGCCCACAAAAGGTGGTGTCGATGCCCCATCACTGAACCCCCCCCCCAACTGTAGTTAGACTAAGATCGCATGCAATCACAGTTTAAGGCCTGGAGTGCGTGCATGCGCACATGTGCTGAAATTGCCTAATAGCGATTTCAGCGCAATAGAAGCTGATGCTGAATCACCCCCTATGTGCATTGTTTTTGATGTCTGTAATGCACCCTGTGTTCTGTTGGAGAAAGAGCACTATATGGTGCTCTTTAGCACTATATTTGGCCACCTCCTGGCCAAATCCAGGTGTCACTTCTCTCTGCTCATCCTCCTGCATCTCTCTGCGGTCTTCGACACTGTGGATCATCCTCTCCTTCTCCGCACCCTCCAGTCAATTGGCCTCTAGCACTGTCCTTCCACCCTCCCCATTGGTGTCCCCCAGGGTTCTGTCCTTGGCCCCCTTCTCTTCTCCATGTACTCCTCTTCCCTGGGTGCGCTTATAAGCTCATTTGGCCTCCTATAACACCTCTGTGCGAATGATACGCAACTATACCACTCCTCCCCTGATCTCTCTCCCTCTGTACCTTCTCGGATATCCAGCTGCCTCTCTGCCATATCCTCCTGGATGTCTGAGCGCTCCCTGAAGCTCAACTCGGACAAAACCGAACTTACCATCTTTCCCCCATTCAGAGTCTACACCCCCCCCCATATTTCTATCACAGTTGACAACACTATCATCTTACCCGTTCCCCAACTCCGCTGCCTGGGCGTCACTCTTGACTCCTCCCTCTCCTTCACCCCCCACATCCAATCTCTGTCGATTCCAGCTACGCAACATTGCTCACATCAGGCCATTCCTCTCCCAGAGTGCGATTAAACTTATTATCCACTCATTAGTCATCTCACGGCTCGACTATTACAACATTCTCCTCAATGACCTTCCACTCTCCCATCTCGCTCCACTCCGATCTGTTCTCAACTCCGCAGCTAGACTTATCTTCCTCTCCCACCACTCCACATCTGCCACTTCCCTTCGACAAAACCTACACTGGCTCCCTTTCCCCACAGAATTCTCTTCAAACTCCTCACCCTCATATACAATTCTAATTCCACTGCACCATACATCTCCAACCTCATCTCCTACATACTCCCACCACCCACTCCGGACGGTTAATAACCATTGCCTCTCGACTACCCTGGTCACTACATCCCATGCGCGAATCCGAGATTTTGCCCGCGCTGCCCCTCTCCACTGGAACAAGCTCCCTTGCTCTATTCGACTCTTCCCCGACACTGCAAAGCTTCAAACGGGCACTGAAAACTCACCTGTTCATCGAAGCTTACCCTTCCGTATAACCCAGTCTTGAGGCCACTCTCCCATCCTCATGCCTTGGCCATCTCTGCCTCACTTACTTCCTGACACTATGCCACCTTCCACTTGCTTGTACCTCATGTCACCTATCTATCTCCCTCTTCCTCTAGATTGTAAGCTCCTTGGACCAGGGTCCTCTTCCCTCCTATTCTCACAGCCCTCTTCTCTTGCATCTCAATTACAGCTCTCTCCTACTCAGTGACTGTCTATACTTGCATTTCCTCCTGCTCGTGACTGTTTATCTCTTCCAATGGCTGCCCGCCCCCAGTAGTACGCCGATTACTTCTTTTCTTGCTGACATCTCAGCTGTATTGTGTACTGAGAACCGTGGTGCTAATTGTTACCTGTGCTCTGTTTTAGTTTTCTGTGATGTTAAGTTCTGTATACCCTGTATTGTTCTAATGTGTGTTGTATGTACGGCGCTACGAAACACGCCTTATTAATAAATTGTAATAATATAGAAATAAAATGATGATGATGATTATTGTGGCCACACCTGCAGCACATCTTGGGGAAAAATTTCTGCATGATGTTGTCCTTCTGAAACTCAGAGCACCTCTGAACCTCAGGGTCTGGAGTGGGAGGGGTGTACCCTTTGTACCCCCCTGTTGCCGGGCCTGCCTAGGATGCAAGAATCCCAACACAATTCCCTAAGGGATTTAAACAGTAATGTACTTGCTTGTGGTAGTTAATCACTAGCCCACATACCAGAAAAACAGGCTAGTTCTTCCAAACCAGCATTTCACACAGTACCTTACCTCCAACACCAGTACCGAGACCTGGAGGTTCCGCACAAGCTGTGGATAAGCACAGAGAAGCACTAGCAGACCACCTCCTATTCAGCTTCCTTAAAGGATTCAAAAATTCAGGAATTTTTGTAACTTTATGGCTAGTTTGTAACACACCATATTATAATTGTTGACCTTATTTGTATTTGTTCGGTGCCAGTTTGTACCTTTTATTTTTGTGAAAGTATTTTGTCCACTGATGCTTAATTCATGAGAATTTTTCATAAAAAAATTTCAAACACGCTTCTGCTTATTTACAGGTATGGTATTGCTTTGTGTATATATGAAATGACAGGTTGGGATTGGGTGACCGGCGGTAACATGATTACATCCCATCATGACATGTGTTTACATATTTCACACACTGCACTTAAGCTGGGTACACACTAGACGATTTCTTGAACAATGTGGACAATAACGACACATAGTTACGATAATTGTCCAGTGTGTACGCACAATGGGGGTCATTCCGAGTTGTTTGCTCGTTAGCAGATTTTAGCAGCATTGCACACGCTAGGCCGCCACCCTCTGGGAGTGTATCTTAGCATAGCAGAATTGCGAATGAAAGATTAGCAGAATTGCGAATAGAAAATTCTTAGCAGTTTCTGAGTAGCTCGAGACTTACTCCTACACTGCGATCAGCTCAGCCCGTTTCGTTCCTGGTTTGACGTCACAAACACGCCCTGCGTTCTGCCAGCCACTCCCCCGTTTCTCCAGACACTCCTGAGTTTTATTCTGGCACGCCTGCGTTTTTCCGCACACTCCCAGAAAACGGTCAGTTTCCACCCAGAAACACCCACTTCCTGTCAATCACACTCCGATCACTTCAACGATGAAAATTCTTCGTTCGGACGTGAGTAAATCTAAGTTTTGTGCTAAAATACTTAGCGCATGCGCACTGCGTACCATGCGCATGCGCATTTTTGCCTTAATCGATTCATTGCGAAAATCGGCAACGAGCGAACAACTCGGAATGACCCACAATATTGTTAACGATATATGCTCCTGCGGGTTGTTAACGATATCACCTATCATCCAAACACGCAGGTCAATCTGACGATATCGTCAGAATCTGCATGTTTGGGGTTGTGTGGAAGGATGATGTCACTGAACTATATCAATAGTAGTTTAATGACACACAGATACGTCATCGCATGGACAGTGATAAAATTGATAGGAGCTGGCTGGCTGGTGCTTTTTCTCTATCTGTCATTCAAACAAAGCATGTAACATGGCAGTTAGGGGGCGGGTGTACTATCCTTTGCCCCCGCGTTAAGTGCCATTTTCTCTCCGTTCACACTCACCGCTCCGCTACCCACCTCTTCCCCTTAACTCCCCCGTCTGCTTTCTTATTTCCCTCTCCCTCCTCTTCACGGCCACGGAGTTCTATCGCAGCGCTCCCCCTGGCGGTTGGCGCATGCGCACCACTCACTATTTTTTTTTCCGGGCATGCGCACATAGCCTTTCTGGATGGATCCTGGAGGCTTCCTGCGCAGCAGTTGCAGCTTCCGGCCTTGCGCATGCGCCAACCACCATGGGGAACGCTGCGAGAGGAGAACTCCACGGCGGTGAAGAGGACGGAGAGGGAAATAAGAAAGCAGACGGGGGAGTTAAAGGGGAAGCCTCGGGCAGCGGAGCGGTGAGTGTGAACGGAGAGAAAACGGCACTTAACGCGGGGGCGAAGGATAGTACATCCCGCCCAGGATCTGATTGACTGGTACTTTTTCTCTCTCCATTTTATCACTCTCCAAATGATGATGCATCTAGCCCATAGTGTTTTCATTTTTTAAAGGAAAAACCCTATTAAGGGGGGGGGAATCAATTAGCCCTGAAAAATGTTCAGGAGAAAAAAAATGGTGTTTCACTGCAATTTTTGCCCAATGTTTCAGTTAAACCCCATTTTATATTTGGGCAAAAACACATAGGATCTGGGAGTCAACTAGCCACGGTAAATAACTGTGGCTAAAGCCCCAAACACACTAGGCGATGTTTTAAAAGATAACGCTTATTTTGACCCTTAGGAGCAATATCGTTTGTAATATCGTCCTGTGTGTACGCACTATTTTGTTAACATTGCGCACTTCCGAGGGTCGCTAGCGAGGTCTTCTCTTGTTTGTACATGCAGGTCAATTTTGGCTGCACGATGAACAATGTACGACCACTATGAAATTCCTACCCAGTAGCTAGTATCAGATGACTCCTTGATATTGTTGGTCATTTGTAAAAATCGTTCATTGTGTACGCTCAATATTGTTTGTCCAGGACTCCGGGAAGTTCAAGGGTAAACGTTCAATGATATCACTATGGGAGCATATCGTCTAATGTGTACCCTGCTTAATTGAATTCCCCCCTAAGGGTGGTAGGTTTGTTAACACACACACATATTTGCTAATTATTCATGACAACTTTGGCCAGTTGGTTTATATATAACTTTACATATCATACCTTAGTTAAGGGCAAGCTTTATTCACGTGAGTTAAAAACAATATTTGTCCTTTTAACATACAATGGCCGGGATGCAGCAATGAATATTTTGCTGTCAAACCTCCGAAAATACTATAATAATACTATAAGCCCTGACGAAGCTTAACGAAGTGAAATGCGCATCGGCTTTGCTGTGCGCTGTCAGTACTAAAATCATCATGTATTAATAACCTGTGCATATCAAAATCATTAGTAAGGGTTACCACTTAGATTAAACGATACATGCTGGCATAGTGTATACAGAAGATAGGAGGGTTTCCTCCCAGTGCTAGCCACCTGCGAGACATCATGTATATGAGAGACATATGGTATATGATGGCTCTCTTATGAGGAAGGAGAGCTATTTGAGGTTGTGAATAAATTGAGCTTGTTTGTAATAAACTTTACAACACATATCAAGGTGTTAACTGTTAACGTGTGCCTGTGCTGCATGGCAATACCAGCCAGATATTCAGGCAGCAACAGGGGCTTGAATTGTTACATCAATATATGAGAGAGATCCCAACAAGCTACTAACATCTCTGAAAATTTTGGCATGCTCGATTTATTGTTAGCACACATCACTGGGACAATAACAAAGTGATTGTGTAAGGGTGTTATTACCAATCTGGGAATTATATGTGTTTGGATTAGCTGTTCATTCAAGACAGCATTATCTGCAATAGTATCAAAATGCATATATAAATACCATGTTTCCTTCCTATATAATCCAATGAATAGGTGCTCAAGCAGGTTCACTTTTGAGCTAGTACTGTGTGAATCTGATTAAAATAAGCCATTTATACCTCTGAAAAATTTGGTATGCTCCATTTATAGTGAACACATACCACTGGGATCAAATTAAATAGTGGTTATGAAAGGAGAGAATTGCCAACTTTTTAATTATGTGTGTCTGGGTTAGCTGTATATTTAAGACAGCAGTATCTGCAGCAGAGAGGTGCTTAAGCAGGCTTATTTTTAAGATAGTACTGTGTGAAATTGCAAGTCTCATCGAGGATATTGCTATAATAGCAGGATATCAATTAAGGAGTAGTGGCTAGTGAGCACTCATTCCAATAGGGGTAATTTATAATACCCAATATCAAAGAACAATTTGTCAGCGTGTAATCGTATACCGGCATTATTGAAGGCAATAATTACCTTATGTTTATAACAGAAAGATAAACTATCATCCGGATATGTGCAGTGTTGTTCCTTACATTCTCATCACTTCACTATATAGCAACAAATGTTGCATTGTGATCTACAAAATTGAGAATTCATCAGAAATGTTACAACACTGATACATTCTGTAACCTGTATAAACATCACTGGCTAGAAAGAGTCAGTGGTTGTTTCAACAAATTAAATAAACCATTTAAAAATTCCTTGAATCACAGGTATTTATTGATCCATTATCTTTATACACATAAATTTAATTTATTTTTTCTTACACGTTATTCTGTCTCTATTGTTTTAATATTTCACTCATTTGTCCCCTTTAAAATAAAGGGGACATATAATACATCATATGTGGTAATAATAAAGGTACTTATATCACATGTGGGTATTGAGAATCTTTTTTGTAGTTTACACTATTACTAATAAAATATCTGAATAAATTATATTTGTAATCAAAAAATAATTCAGGGAATGAGTGCTGCTATTAAAAGTTGATTTGCTTTTCCTCTCTCTCTTTAAACCTCCGAAAATGCCACTTTGGAAGGTTTGGCCACTTAACGTATATGCACCAAGCTCCAGAATGTGATACATTCTGGGTTGTGTCCCCCCTGAGAGGAATGAGAGGGAACCAATCAGATTCCTCCCAGCACTCCCCGCTACGTTTGCATCGCTTGACGCATGTGCTGAAGAACCTAAACCCGAAGTTTCTTTCCAGGAGAGCTGTCCATTGTGATTTTCTTCAAGAACACAGCGTTAATAAACACTTATGTTTGCAATGAGTGGTGGGATGCATCACATTCAAAATGCAATGCGTCATGCATCCAGCCCAATAACTTTAGCCAAGTAAGCTCTTCCTCAATATTCTTGAAGGAGTGAAGAATACTTACTGGTGAAAAAGCTGTGAATAAGTGGCTGCCTGATCTGCCTCCCACGTTCTGTGCTGTGACTGTGGCACTGTCTATGGCATAATATGGAGGAGGAGGAGCCCAGCGGGTCACATGTCCATGATCACCTTCCTCCCTGCATTGCAGTGGCAGCTGCACATCAGCAGGGGGAGAGGAAAATACAAGATCAACAGAAAATTACAGGGGAAAAACAAAATCAGTGCCTAGTAAATTTACCCGCTGGTGTCTTTCTAAAAACAAAGAAAGTCTTATTTTACCAGTACAGAAAGCCTTGAAAATGCAGCACACAGAAAGAAAATATACAACATGCATCTTAAATAGGGTTATATTTTTATGATGTGTTAGCACAGGGGAGATCAAAAGTTAAAATCAAATAAATAGCAAATGGGTACAACCAAAGGAAGCTGGGCCTTTAAATAATCAGAAACAAACCGATGAAATCTCAAAACAACCATCAAGAATATTTCCCTCTTTATAAATGTTTCAGGTTCTGGCAAACATTATAAAAGCTACTAGATTTACGTTCCAAAACGTAATTTATTCTTCATGGAGGTTCCTGCCAGAAATACAGATGTGAGCGATGCCAATAGCCGCAATGGAGAATGAATGTGTTATATTATATCTGGGTCCCCGCTAACACTGCATGAAATACACTCCTGTTGCATAAAAAGTGGGTGCTTTTAATTGTCCAAATGTAAAATATAAATGTCCCATATGCCATTGCCAGCATACTATAATTGCTTTGTGTGGTGCTAGTATTGCATAGAGAATGATATGAAAAGTCTAAAAAGTATAGTAAAGTTAAATCTAAAAAGGAAAAGGTGAATTTTTTTTTAAACTAGACAAAATACTGCAGTAAATGAGAGGACCTATTTTATTTATTTGACATAAGATGTCAAATGTGTGGAAAATTAAAATGTTGGTGTAATGTTTAAGTCATTGAGTTCTACTTAAGATGGGATATTACCCATAGCAACCAATCAGGTTCTATATTCAGTACTATAATTAATATAGACTTAGAAGCGCAAAAAAGATTAGTACATTTTTAATCAATAAAATAGTATACATATAAATATAAAACAGGCAAGCTGCCTATACATATAAAACCAATCAGATTCTACTTCTCATTTCTCTAGTACCTTCTAGAAGATATTACCTGGAATCTGATTGGTTGCTATGGGCAACATCCTATCTTAAATAAAACTCCCATCTTAGTAAATTTACCCCATTGCCTGGAGACAACTAGAAAATAGCTACAAAGGTGGGCACATTGTATGAAAGTGGGTCCCGTCTTTCAAACAAGGGCACTCCTACATGTGTGCGGGAGAGTATGAGGGAAAGAGATCACAATGTGCCCTTTACTCATCAGGGCAATACTGTCTGGTTATCACAGATGAACACTGGAAAACATATGTTAAGGACGACATAATTTGAAAGAAGGGATTCCGCTCTTTCAAACAAGGGTGTCCCCATATGTGCCGGTGTTCTATTATGTGAGTGATAGGGCACACAGGGGCAGATGTATTAACCTGGAGATGGCATAAGGAAGTGATAAACTAGTGATAAATGCAAGGTGATAAACGCACCAGCCAATCAGCTCCTAACAGTTAATTTACATATTGGAGCTGATTGGCTGGTGTGTGTATCACCTTGCATTTATCACTGGTTTATCACTTCCTTATGCCTTATCCAGGTTAATACATCTGCCCCATAGTGTCTTTCTGCTCATATACAGAAAACATATATTTTCTTTAGCACAGGTAATATTATATGGTGATCTCAGGTAATATAAGTTCCAACAACTTGTGAATCATACGAGACTACACAAAGAGGCACAGATTGTTGATTCACTTATATATAATATACTGCATGTCTGGCCAAACTGTGGCTCTCCAGCTGTTGTAAAACTACTAGTCCCGGGACTCTGGAGGCACTGAGGAAGATGGTGATACAGAGTCATGAGGTGTTATTGGGCGTCGAAGACAGAACCAGGTCAGACTCAGACAGGCAATGTGGTACCAGGGCACAAGCAGAATCAGGTATAATCAGGATAGCCAAAGTCAGAACTGGGAGATAACTAGGAGTAGAACCAGATAAGTAAAAAACAGGTCACAGAGAGACCATAGTCAAAATCAGTGGATCAGGAGAATCAGTTCCAAGGGAACAGGCAAGGAGAGTAGTCAGACAGACTAGACCAGAACAATGGGAATTACACTTGGAGTCTCAGAAAAACAGATGCTGGAGTACAGTTATGGAGCCTAAATATCCTGGTTCTGAACAGGTCCCAGACACTACCTTTTATAGGGAGGAAGTTTGAATCAGGCACTTTAAATCTTAGACACTGCAGTCTGCACATCCCATGGGCGCAACAGACACCTGTTAAAGCCACCAGGAGCAGAGCCACAATAACAGCAACAATGAGATGTTGGTGTTCCCTGCAGCAGCCAGGGCGAGGGACCACCAGTCAGCCAGGTAGACACTTCAGTGCATGACTGGTACCCGACCACAACAGATTCACTGCTGCCCCAAGGACCAGTACCACCTGACCCAGTAAGTAAGAGCTGGGTTCACTCCTACTTTCATGCACAATATCTAGTGATTTTGTGACCAAGCAAGGGCTTACTGGTAGTGTTCATTAACAGTATAACGTAAGACCAATAATGTTAACACTTAACAGGTCCAGTAGCAATTATTTCTTTAAGGATACAGCTCTACTTGACTGGTGACTCCTCAGCTTATTGTTCCTGAAGTACTGATTCTGGCTGCATTCCTTGTGGTGTGACTCATGAGTGGTATTGTTGTATTGGCCTTCTGCTGGCCTCTAAGTCCTTAATCCATTATATCCTTACTGTATTCTGGTTCCTTATGCTTATCTCAGTCAAAGCACTAAAGCCAGGTACACACTATCCAATTACTGGATTGAGTAGCTGATAATTAGAAGATCTGCCCCAGTAATTGGATAGTGTGTATGCAGGATTGTTAGCCAATAAATGGCTTCAAACACCGTTGCAACAATCGGATCAGGAGATTGAGCCCAATCTTACTAGGAGATTTGTAAAACATGCACTGTTAGGGATCACTGGTGACTGGAGTTGGGAAACACTGCTGTATGGTATGGCAACTAATCCTACACTACTGGTCAAAAGTTTCTGTTGAAATGTAAGCAATTAGAGTCCAGCGAATAACCTGAAATGGTACAATGGTAAGAGGTAACCTGCAGTAAATAGTAAGAAAAAAAAAGTCTAGGTTAGAAAAGTCTGAAAAATGATGTGAATTTCAGAATTATGAAAAATTAAATTTTTCAGGGAACAAGTTATTGACTAAAAGCTTAGAACTACAGTAGAAGTAAATTATTTTTTGAAAGTTGATACAATCAAATTCTACAGGTATCCCAAACTTTGTTGATTACTACTTGTCTGTATAATGCACCATCTGAAGTGTTATTTGGATAATATTGCACTGCAGTAAATAGTATATTGCTATCATAATGGCAAGCAAAAGGCAATTGACAAAGGAAGACAGACACACCATTATAAGACAGAAAGAGATACTGGCGCCGGCTGGATCTCAGAATAAGGAACGGATACAGGTTTATCGATTAAAAAATTAAATCATACATTTATTAAAATTAGTCTAAACAGTGTATAAATGACACGTGTTATCAAAGGGGTAATAATGAAAAGAGTTGAGAGTCTCTCAAATTGGCTAAAGACCACTTGGGTTTCAAATGGGGCAATAAGAACTGATGGTCTGGCTAGAACTCAGTCCTCCAAGGTATCCTCATATGTTTTTGGTTGTAAATATTACCATGGTCTCGGAAGAAAGTCCCCTTGGTTCTCAGTTGCAGATCGAGGTCCAATAGCAGCAGGGGAATAGGCAGAGACTCCAAAGCAATTCTGTATATAGAGGTCCTGGAGGATTCAAAAGTCCAAAGATTGCCAGATGGTTCAAAGTGAAAGCAAATGCAGTGCCTGTGGTCAAATGGAAAAGGGCTCAACGCGTTTCGCTGGTCTATATCACCGCCAGCTTCCTCAGGAGCATATGTCTTGAGTGTACTAAGACAGACTTTTATACCCTCATGATTTGAGGTGAGCTAAAACACCTGCCTACAATGACTGACAGGTGAGTAAACACACAATAAAAAATAATAAAATAAAATGCAATGTAAATAGAATAGAAGGCAATCCTACTCAAATATAGAGTTTATCAAAGAGATAATATTAGAAAACGAGCATGGGATAATGTGAAAACCTTATGAAATTAAATGTTGTGTTGTTGATTACTTCCTGGTCACGTGATGTATCCCGACCACGTGGGTGAACAGCATCCAATCGCTGCGGTAATAGAGTATCTCCAGCACACAGTAGGGGCCGGAAGATGTCCATATTAGGAGACATTCCGGTCACGTGACAATGTTCAGCCACGTGATCGGGTAGTGGTAGCGGTTCACATATGTGGCTGAACATTGTCACGTGACCGGAATGTCTCCTAATATGGACATCTTCCGGCCCCTACTGTGTGCTGGAGATACTCTATTACCGCAGCGATTGGATGCTGTTCACCCACGTGGTTGGGATACATCACGTGACCAGGAAGTAATCAACAACACATTTAATTTCATAAGGTTTTCACATTATCCCATGCTCGTTTTCTAATATTATCTCTTTGATAAACTCTATATTTGAGTAGGATTGCCTTCTATTCTATTTACATTGCATTTTATTTTATAATTTTTTATTGTGTGTTTACTCACCTGTCAATCATTGTAGGCAGGTGTTTTAGCTCACCTCAAATCATGAGAGTATAAAAGTCTGTCTTAGTACACTCAAGACATATGCTCCTGAGGAAGCTGGCAGTGATATAGACCAGCGAAACGCGTTGAGCCCTTTTCCATTTGACCACGGGCACTGCATTTGCTTTCACTTTGAACCATCTGGCAATCTTTGGACTTTTGAATCCTCCAGGACCTCTATATACAGAATTGCTTTGGAGTCTCTGCCTATTCCCCTGCTGCTATTGGACCTCGATCTGCAACTGAGAACCAAGGGGACTTTCTTCCGAGACCATGGTAATATTTACAACCAAAAACATATGAGGATACCTTGGAGGACTGAGTTCTAGCCAGACCATCAGTTCTTATTGCCCCATTTGAAACCCAAGTGGTCTTTAGCCAATTTGAGAGACTCTCAACTCTTTTCATTATTACCCCTTTGATAACACGTGTCATTTATACACTTTTTAGACTAATTTTAATAAATGTATGATTTAATTTTTTAATCGATAAACCTGTATCCATTCCTTATTCTTAGATCCAGCCGGCGCCAGTATCTCTAAGCAAGTTTCAGTTTCAACAGGGAATAGAAGACGTAAAACTGCAGATTTGACAAGTCGAGTAGCAGTAAGAAAGATAATATTAAGCTGGCAAAATAAGAAAAATAGGCTTGCCTGGGCCATGAAGCTTCACCAGTGGACTACGGAAGACTGGAAGAAGGTGTTATAGACCAATGAATCAAAATTTGAAATATTTCGTTCATCATACAAGATTTTTGTACACCACCACCACCACCACGTGGTTCCTCAGTGTGTGACATCAACTGTCAAACATGGTGGAGGACAGGATCCCAGGCAGGTTAGTCTCCAGAGGTGGGGCTGCAGCGCAGTTCAAAATTCAAATAGGGGAGCCACTCCAGCGTTTAGGGTGGCATTTAGTGTGACTTCCCTATTTGAATTTTGGACTGTGCTGCAGCCCCATGACTTGCACAGAGAGACTGGCATTTTGAAACCAGAAGGGCTACCAAAGTATTTTGTAAGATAATGACCTAAAAGATACTCCTAGGCTATGTCAGAACTACGTTCGAGAAGAAAGAACAAGATGGTAGGTTTCAAATCATTGAATGGTCACCACAAACTTATATCCTATTGAGCTGGTTTAGGGCGAACTTTACAGAAGGGTGAAGCAAAGTGACCTACAAGTGCAACACATTTGTGGGAACTTCTGCAACTGTGTCAGGAAGAACTCCTCAACCAATATTTGAATTCCATTGTAGAAATAATATCACACGTTTGTTTGGTGGTTATATCTGCAAAAGGTGGCTACTTTGTTCAGTCAACAATGTAGATTAAATTTTGCTCAAATAAATGATTATATACTTTATTTTTATCTTCAATTATATATTTGTTCTATGTTCTAATTTCAAACTACATTTATACATTAAACTACAAAAATGTTAATAAAAATGGCAGAATTGGGGTTGTTCTATATCTTTTGAATGGTAGCGTATTATTTATGAAATTGAACAGTTTGTAATTTATCACAGAATCAAAACCCTCTGTCTAAAAATGCTGCTCTGTGGTTTCAGTTAAGATTCTACGACTATTGCTATTCTACTGCTGTATATTATCATGTTTTTCAACTTTACAGCCATCACTGCAGATGTGACCACATTTCCAGTTACACTGCCAGACTACTTGTTCATGAGTGTCAGCACAGCCAACTTGTTTATAATGCCTCCTGTATTGCTTCTCCCACATCATTTTCAAGCAACCATTACCTGATTGTTCTCTTCTGTATGCTGGAACAGCTACTGCCTGGCCTCAGATTGAAAAGTAAATCAAACGTATTCCCTGCCAAATCAGTATTCAATAACACTTTCTCTGTGGCCTCAATTCCCTGTGCCTTATACTGCCACACATGTTTTTTGTTCAAATTCTTTAAGTTGTTCTAACAACTGATAATTGTCTAGTGTTTATTTGATAGTGAGAACAACATGTAGAGGTTTCAAAATAAGGTTATCCAATCACATACTACTGTACTGTGCAAACTACATTTTCAGCCTTTGAAAGGTTTTTCAACCCCAGATGTTGCTTAGACAATTCCGCAAACATAGTATACTGTATGCTAAGATTTCTAGGACTGAAATTCACAGTGTCATTTTGTTTAAAGATAACTGTCTGATATGTATTATCTATGGGAAAAATTTACTAACCGGTTTTGTTTTTTATTTCAAAACCTATGGAAACCGGTGGAAGCACCGGTGGAAGCCAGTTGTATCTATGTGTCTAAAAAATCTGTATTTGCTACAGTACTGTATCTGTTGGTTTGCAGTGTCAATTGAAAAACGTCAGCGATGTCGGTTTTTCATCGACTTTGTTGTCTATTTTGACATATGTCTGTGCATGCACATTTTACCAATAATTGCTCAACTGCAAAAACATCAGCATAGCATCTGTCATCTCTACTTTTATAGGTATCATAGTGAAGGTTTAGGGAACAGAATGTTGTTTAGAAGCTAAAATCGCCGGTCTGCAATTAGTCTATTATTCTGGGGATTTGTAGTTCGATTTTGTGTTCGATTTTACGTTCGACTGTTATCAGGGGATTCTATATTTATCTACGTAAAAGTACCGATGTTTGCCAATAATCGATTTTAAGTGGGATTTGGTTTTACACTCCATTTAACATTCGATTTTCCCTTGCAAAAGCGAATACAAAATTACCAGAAAAAAACAAAGTCGAACATTAGTAAATATACCTCTGAATCTTAGTAAATGTGTGATTTGATGAGTGTTAAAGAATGTCAATTTGATTCGATTTCAGTCATTTTAAATCGAACTTAAAATCGAATACAAAATTTAATATTAGTAAATTTACCCTTTTATGTGAAATGGGGGTTTCTAGGTGGTAACTAGGCAATGAACATGCAAACCCATGCAAATTTGTGGGAATTTATGATGATTTCTGTGCTCAAACTGTTCAGATGGATCAATTGCATCCAGCATGGGGTGTGTGCAAGTCCAGCTACTGTACTAATAATGACAGCTGCAGCTGCGGACACAAAAACAGTGCGCAGGATAGGATCCCACATGCAGATGCACAGATCCTGTATCCGCCAATCAAATATTGGTGGATTCTGACATTAGCACAAGTGAGTAGTCTGCTGCAGTCGAATAGAATCATTCTCATAATGTGTTAGCCTTAATTCAAGTATTTATTGTAGCATATATATAAAATTCAACACAAATAACTTGGAGAATTGGAAATAATGGGACTGGAATTGTAGATAAGATGAATAGAGTGCTGGAGAGCAGTCGGGCTCAGACTGGCCCACAGGGGTACAGGGGAAACCACCGGTAGGCCCCACTGCCTGGGGGGCCCTCCTCCTCTAGGGATCAGGTTCTAGACTGTGCACTTGACTTATATATTATACATATGTTACCTTATACTGCACAGGATTAGGATGTATTCTCTACAGTACATTGCTGTCATTAAGCTGTCACATTATCATGCATGCACTAGCATTAATAATTACCATATAAATTATCAAGGAGTCCAGACCAGGTATTCTATAATAGTTAGCCAAACCTCTGTGGTACTGGCCACACCCTCTTTGGAGGCTGGCCACACCTCTAATCATGGGCCCCTACCGCTGCATACCCCCGGTGGGCACTTCATGCTCCAGTCCGACACTGAGAGCAGTATATGGATCCAACGGCTCAAGGTCCCTCTTGCCTTGAGAGAGAGTGTTAAGAGTACGCAATGCATTGGATTTATCTTCTTTTCTCTGACGTCCTAGTGGATGCTGGGGACTCCGTCAGGACCATGGGGAATAGCGGCTCCGCAGGAGACAGGGCACAAAATTTAAAAGTTTGACCACTAGGTGGTGTGTACTGGCTCCTCCCCCTATGACCCTCCTCCAAGCCTCAGTTAGGTTTTTGTGCCCGTCCGAGCAGGGTGCAATCTAGGTGGCTCTCATAAAGAGCTGCTTAGAGTAAAAGTTTTGATAGTTTTATTATTTTCAGTGAGTCCTGCTGGCAACAGGCTCACTGCAACGAGGGACCTAGGGGAGAAGAAGTGAACTCACCTGCGTGCAGGATGGATTTGCTTCTTAGGCTACTGGACACTAGCTCCAGAGGGACGATCACAGGTACAGCCTGGATGGGTCACCGGAGCCGCGCCGCCGACCCCCTTGCAGATGCCGAAGTAAGAAGAGGTCCAGAAACCGGCGGCTGAAGGCTTTTCAGTCTTCATGAGGTAGCGCACAGCACTGCAGCTGTGCGCCATTGCGCTCAGGCACACTTCACACCGGCGGTCACTGAGGGTGCAGGGCGCTGGGGGGGGCGCCCTGGGCAGCAATGTTAATACCTTTCTGGCTAAAAAGAATACATCACATATAGTCCATGAGGCTATATGGATGTATTTCACCCCTGCCAGGTCTCAGAAAAACCGGGAGAAGAGCCCGCCGGAATAGGGGGCGGGGCCTATCTCCTCAGCACACAGCGCCATTTTCCTACACAGCTCCGCTGCTAGGAAGGCTCCCAGGCTCTCCCCTGCACTGCACTACAGAAACAGGGTAAAAAACAGAGAGGGGGGGGGCATTTTTTGGCGATATTATATATATTTAAGCAGCTATAAGGAAACAACACTTATATAAGGTTGTTCCTATATAATTATAGCGCTTTGGTGTGTGCTGGCAAACTCTCCCTCTGTCTCCCCAAAGGGCTAGTGGGGTCCTGTCTTCTATCAGAGCATTCCCTGTGTGTCTGCTGTGTGTCGGTACGTGTGTGTCGACATGTATGAGGACGATGTTGGTGTGGAGGCGGAGCAATTGCCGGTAATGGTGATGTCACCCCCTAGGGAGTCGACACCGGAATGGATGGCTTTGTTTATGGAATTACGTGATAATGTCAGCACGCTGCAAAAGTCGGTTGACGACATGAGACGACCGGAAAACCAGTTAGTACCTGTACAGGCGTCTCAAACACCGTCAGGGGCTGTAAAACGCCCTTTGCCTCAGTCGGTCGACACAGACCCAGACACCGAATCTAGTGTCGACGGTGAAGAAACGAACGTATTTTCCAGTAGGGCCACACGTTATATGATCACGGCAATGAAGGAGGCTTTGCATATCTCTGATACTGCAAGTACCACAAAAAGGGGTATTATGTGGGGTCTGAAAAAACTACCTGTAGTTTTTCCTGAATCAGAGGAATTGAATGACGTGTGTGATGAAGCGTGGGTTACCCCTGATAAAAAACTGCTAATTTCAAAGAAGTTATTGGCGTTATACCCTTTCCCGCCAGAGGTTAGGGCGCGCTGGGAAACACCCCCTAGGGTGGACAAGGCGCTCACACGTTTATCCAAACAAGTGGCGTTACCGTCTCCTGATTCGGCCGCCCTCAAGGATCCAGCTGATAGGAGGCTGGAAAATACTCTAAAAAGTATATACACACATACTGGTGTTATACTGCGACCAGCAATCGCCTCAGCCTGGATGTGCAGTGCTGGGGTGGCTTGGTCGGATTCCCTGACTGAAAATATTGATACCCTGGATAGGGACAGTATTTTATTGACTATAGAGCAATTAAAGGATGCATTCCTTTATATGCGAGATGCACAGAGGGATATCTGCACTCTGGCATCAAGAGTAAGTGCGATGTCCATATCTGCCAGAAGAAGTCTATGGACACGACAGTGGTCAGGCGATGCGGATTCCAAACGGCATATGGAAGTATTGCCGTATAAAAGGGGAGGAATTATTTGGGGTCGGTCTATCGGATTTGGTAGCCACGGCAACAGCCGGGAAGTCCACCTTTTTACCTCAAGTCCCCTCCCAGCAGAAAAAGACGCAGTCTTTTCAGCCGCAGTCCTTTCGTTCATATAAGACAAGCGAGCAAAAGGACATTCATATTTGCCCCGAGGCAAAGGAAAGGGTAAGAGACTGCAGCAAGCAGCCCCTTCCCAGGAGCAGAAGTCCTCCCCGGCTTCTGCAAAGGCCTCAGCATGACGCTGGGACCTTACAAGCGGACTCAGGGGCGGTGGGGGGTCGCCTCAAGAATTTCAGCGCACAGTGGGCTCACTCGCAGGTGGACCCCTGGATCCTGCAGGTAGTATCTCAGGGTTACAGGTTGGAATTCGAGAAGTCTCCCCCTCGCCGGTTCCTAAAATCTGCTTTGCCAACGTCTCCCTCAGACAGGGCGACGGTATTGGAAGCCATTCACAAGCTGTATTCTCAGCAGGTGATAATCAAGGTACCCCTTCTACAACAGGGAAAGGGGTATTACTCCACGCTATTTGTGGTACCGAAGCCGGACGGCTCGGTAAGACCTATTCTAAATCTGAAATCTCTGAACCTGTACATACAAAAATTCAAGTTCAAGATGGAGTCACTCAGAGCAGTGATAGCGAATCTGGAAGAAGGGGATTTTATGGTGTCCTTGGACATCAAGGATGCTTACCTTCATGTCCCAATTTGCCCTTCACACCAAGGGTACCTCAGGTTCGTGGTACAAAACTGTCATTATCAGTTTCAGACGCTGCCGTTTGGATTGTCCACGGCACCCAGGGTCTTTACCAAGGTAATGGCCGAAATGATGATCCTTCTTCGAAGAGAAGGCGTATTAATTATCCCTTACTTGGACGATCTCCTGATAAGGGCAAGATCCAGAGAACAGCTGGAGGTCGGAGTAACACTAACTCAAGTAGTGCTCCAACAGCACGGGTGGATTCTGAATTTTCCAAAATCCCAACTGATCCCGACGACACGTCTGCTGTTCCTAGGGATGATTCTGGACACTGTTCAGAAAAAGGTATTTCTTCCGGAGGAGAAAGCCAGGGAGTTATCCGAACTCGTCAGGAACCTCCTAAAACCAGGGACAGTGTCTGTGCATCAATGCACAAGAGTCCTGGGAAAAATGGTGGCTTCTTACGAAGCGATTCCATTCGGCAGATTCCATGCACAAATTTTTCAGTGGGATCTGCTAGACAAATGGTCCGGATCGCATCTGCAGATGCATCAGCGGATAAAATTGTCGACAAGGACAAGGGTCTCTCTGCTATGGTGGTTGCAGAGTGCTCATCTGTTAGAGGGCCGCAGATTCGGCATACAGAACTGGGTCCTAGTGACCACGGATGCCAGCCTGAGAGGCTGGGGAGCGGTCACACAAGGAAGAAACTTCCAGGGCGTGTGGTCAAGCCTGGAAACGTCTCTTCACATAAATATACTGGAACTAAGAGCAATCTACAATGCTCTAAGCCTGGCAAAACCTCTGCTTCAGGGTCAGCCGGTGTTGATCCAGTCGGACAACATCACGGCAGTCGCCCACGTAAACAGACAGGGCGGCATAAGAAGCAGGAGGGCAATGGCAGAAGCTGCAAGGATTCTTCGCTGGGCGGAAAATCATGTGATAGCACTGTCAGCAGTGTTCACCACATGATTGTAGTCCATTGGGAAAGACCAATGGTGGACATGATGGCGTCCCGCCTCAACAAAAAACTGGACAGGTATTGCGCCAGGTCAAGAGACCCTCAGGCAATAGCTGTGGACGCTCTGGTAACACCATGGGTGTACCAGTCAGTGTATGTGTTCCCTCTTCTGCCTCTCATACCCAAGGTACTGAGAATTATACGGCAAAGGGGAGTAAGAACGATACTAGTGGCTCCGGACTGGCCAAGAAGGACTTGGTACCCGGAACTTCAGGAGATGCTCACGGAAGATCCGTGGCCTCTACCTCTAAGAAGGGATCTGCTTCAGCAGAGACCGTGTCTATTCCAAGACTTACCGCGGCTGCGTTTGACGGCATGGCGGTTGAACGCCGGATCCTAAGGGAAAAAGGCATTCCGGAAGAGGTCATCCCTACCCTGGTCAAAGCCAGGAAGGAGGTGACTGCACAACATTATCACCGCATTTGGAGAAAATATGTTGCATGGTGTGAGGCCAGGAAGGCCCCGACAGAGGAATTTCAACTGGGTCGATTCCTACATTTCCTGCAAACAGGATTATCTATGGGCCTCAAATTAGGGTCCATTAAGGTTCAAATTTCGGCCCTGTCGATTTTCTTCCAGAAAGAATTGGCTTCAGTTCCTGAAGTCCAGACTTTTGTAAAAGGAGTACTACATATACAGCCCCCGGTTGTGCCCCCAGTGGCACCGTGGGATCTCAATGTAGTTTTGGATTTTCTCAAATCCCATTGGTTTGAGCCACTCAAATCTGTAGATTTGAAATATCTTACATGGAAAGTAACCATGCTACTGGCCCTGGCTTCAGCCAGGAGAGTGTCGGAATTGGCGGCTTTATCGTATAAAAGCCCATATCTGATTTTCCATTCGGACAGGGCAGAATTGAGGACGCGTCCTCATTTTCTGCCTAAGGTGGTATCAGCGTTTCACCTGAACCAGCCTATTGTGGTGCCAGCGGCTACTAGCGATTTGGAGGATTCCAAGTTGCTGGACGTTGTCAGAGCATTGAAAATATATATTTCAAGGACGGCTGGAGTCAGAAAATCTGACTCGCTGTTTATACTGTATGCACCCAACAAGCTGGGTGCTCCTGCTTCTAAGCAGACGATTGCTCGTTGGATTTGTAGCACAATTCAACTGGCACATTCTGTGGCAGGCCTGCCACAGCCTAAATCTGTCAATGCCCACTCCACAAGGAAGGTGGGCTCATCTTGGGCGGCTGCCCGAGGGGTCTCGGCATTACAACTCTGCCGAGCAGCTACGTGGTCAGGGGAGAACACGTTTGTAAAATTCTACAAATTTAATACCCTGGCTACGGAGGACCTGGAGTTCTCTCATTCGGTGCTGCAGAGTCATCCGCACTCTCCCGCCCGTTTGGGAGCTTTGGTATAATCCCCATGGTCCTGACGGAGTCCCCAGCATCCACTAGGACGTCAGAGAAAATAAGAATTTACTCACCGGTAATTCTATTTCTCGTAGTCCGTAGTGGATGCTGGGCGCCCATCCCAAGTGCGGATTGTCTGCAATACTTGTACATAGTTATTGTTACAAAAAAATCGGGTTGTTTATTGTTGTGAGCCATCTTTTCAGAGGCTCCTACGTTATCATACTGTTAACTGGGTTCAGATCACAAGTTGTACGGTGTGATTGGTGTGGCTGGTATGAGTCTTACCCGGGATTCAAAATCCTTTCTTATTGTGTACGCTCGTCCGGGCACAGTATCCTAACTGAGGCTTGGAGGAGGGTCATAGGGGGAGGAGCCAGTACACACCACCTAGTGGTCAAACTTTTAAATTTTGTGCCCTGTCTCCTGCGGAGCCGCTATTCCCCATGGTCCTGACGGAGTCCCCAGCATCCACTACGGACTACGAGAAATAGAATTACCGGTGAGTAAATTCTTCTTTTTTTTTTTTTTTTTTTTTGGGGGGGGGGATTATTTACCAGGCTATAACAGGCTGTACTTTATCACCGTGCCATTTATCACATTACAAGGCTTGGTAAATCTGGGCATTTGTGTGCACTGTACCTTTTCATATGATTATACCATTGTTTTGCTAAACCTATTAAAAGAATCTGTAAGACACATCCTAAAAGCATCTTAAAGCTACCTGAAGACAGCCTATTAGCTAAGGAGTACACCCCAAAATGTCATCATATTTCGCAATCAACTGGATGCATGTTCCATTGAAAATGTTATCATTGAATTATCTGTGAACTCCTTTTTCTGAAGATACTATGAAGGTTATATAATAGGTTTCCGGGTAGTACCAGATCTAGGAGGTAATTGTGGCTGACAGCTCCGCCACTCCTACCACAGCCTCTGACACAGACTATTCCTTGATCGCCTTGACCGTACCCCTGGACTGAACACTGGTTCTGAGGACCCAATGTGCAGTTACTAATGGCTGGTTTTGCCTTATACTATAACTTATTTCTTCTTTAATTTTAGAGTTGAACTTACCGAAAACATGCCATTTACTTAAACTTAGAACTTATCACATAACCCCCCATGTTTTGACTTAGGGGTATATTTACTAAGCCTTGGACGGAGATAAAGTGGACGGAGATAAAGTACCAGCCAATCAGCTCCTAACTGTCATATTACAGGCTGTGTTTGAAAAATGAGTTAGGAGCTGATTGGCTGGCACTTTATCTCCGTCCAAGGTTTAGTAAGTAGACCCCTCAATTAGCAAATATTCTGTTTTATGTTTATGTGTCTATTTTACTACATTATAGTAATTATATTTGTGCACCCCCATTGTAGCATTCAATGTCATACCAAAGTAACATTTCTGCTCACTATAAAAGTGTAACACACCTTTCTCATTCACATCAAAACTAAGGGCCTAATTCAGACCTGATCGTAGCAGCAAATTTGTTAGCAGATGGTCAAAACCATGTGCACTGCAGGGGGGGAGGGGGAAGCAGATATAACATGTGCAGAGAGAGTTAGATTTGAGTGTGGGGTGTTCAAACTGAAATCTAAATTGTAGTGTACAAACAAAAGCAGCCAGTATTTACCCTGCACAGAAACAATATAACCCACCCAAATCTAACTCTCTTTGCACATGTTATATCTGCCCCCCCCCCCCCCCCCTGCAGTGTATATGGTTTTGACCATCAGCTAACAAATTTGCTGCTACAATCAGGTCTGAATTAGGCCCTAAATCAGGATTATGGCCCTCATTCAGTAGCCGCCACTACTGCTGAGTGAACATAGATGGGCACTTTCTGCCCGTCTGCGCACGTGCAGTGATGGCAGTGCGCATGTGTGAGGAGTCACTAGGCGATCGCATCCCTGAAGGATGTGATCACATAATGATTGACAGCAACAGTTGTGGGGTGGAACCGGCTAAGCATGACCTGAAAAATGGCGGCGGATCGCCAGCTTACGCAGCCTAGCTGCAATTGCAGGGAGTCATCCTTAATTCTTGTGAAGTAGTTCCAGATTATGTACTTAGTTGGAGACCTTTTCAGAAATGGAGTGCTTTATGGAGACCTTTTCAGAAATGGAGTGCTTTATTTACACCTTGTATGTACATTGCATAATCATTTTGGGGGCGTCGTATAGAAGATCTACACTATCTAGAAAGGAAGTTATTAGGTTGACATGCATTAGGTTGACAGGCTCAAAATGTCGACAGGGTCAAAAGATTAACAGTAGACCTTGGGTAAGGTCGACGGGTACAAAATGTCGATATGAAAATGGTCGGCACAAAAAATGTTGACGCAATTTTTTATTTTTTTTTAGGTGTCCTTTTGTATGTTAACCATATCTAAGCACAATCAGTGGAAATGTGTACCCTCGCAGGCTCGCTTCACTCAACATGTCAAAGGTGGCTTTCTTTCCTACCGCTGTGCTTGCCATGGGCTTACAATTCCCATTTGTAGTCCACATGGATAGTAAATCAGGCAAATATTGGAAAAACATGAAAAAAAAACTTCTGTTGACCATTGTCATGTCAACCTTTTACCTGACAACCTTTTGACCTGGTCAACCTAATGCATGTCGAACATATGGGATTGACCTATTGGGGGTGCAGGGCATAGTGTACCCTAGGCCCCCTTTAAAAAGGAGAACAAAACTCATCCTGGTAACTATAGACCACTAAGTTTGACATCTGTAGTGGGGAAAATATTGGAAGGAATATTAAGTGATAGCATACAGGAGTACTTGGAGACCTCCAAGGTTATTAATAGGAACCAGCATGGTTTTGTGAAGGAGAGGTCATGCCAAACTAACTTAATTAGCATCTATGAGACAGTTAGAGATAATCTTGACTGGGGAAACGCAGTGGCTGTGGTCTATTTAGATTTTGCAGTGCCTCACATGAGGCTGATTTTCAAATTAAGAGGGCTTGGTCTAGGAAACACTATTTGTACTTGGGTAAGTAATTGACTAGATATCATGGAACAACGAGTTGTGGTTAATGGGATGTTTTCCAACTGGGCCACCATTCAGCCAAATTACCCCTCATTAAATAACACATTTCAATATACTGCCACACCTAGGACTGAAACCCACAACCTGCTGCACCCCAGCCAAATACCCTAGTCACCTAACCACTTGATCCTGCATAAAAACTATGAGATTTCTGACTATATGATGCTACTTGTACCCCATACAAAAATAACCAGCACCATCATTGAGCAGATCCATGCAGTGTGCAGCCTAAAATCCAATCCCTTGCAGCCACACACTACATAGATCTGCCCTGCCGTAACGCTGTTAACCCCTTCACAAAGTACAAGGTAAGCTTCAAATAGTTAAAACTCTCCAGCTTGGGTGTCCATCTGGAGCTCCTGCACAGGGCTCTCGTTACAGCTTTCCCTCGCACTCCCAGGGAGCTGTTACTGCCCTGAAGTCACCCTGCTCTCCTTTCTCACTCCCCGGGCAGCACTGCGGAGCAGGGGATCACGCTAGGTGATCCTGCGGGCTGCGGCCTGCCCGTCTCCCTGATGCCGGGACCTAGATTTCCATCTGCATCCGCCGCGGACTTCCGGACCGGAGGAAGCCGCGGATTAGAGAATCCTACAGCCCACCAAGACTGCTGCTGCCGGAGCCTTCAGGTATGCACCGCTGCTCTCTCTTACCCACCCGGCGCCTGTGCTTGTGCCCTCCAGTAGCTGCCGGGGCTGGTGGCCCTGCTCCCCAGTGCTGCGGTGGCCATCTTGTGGATCCTGTCCCTCTGCATCTTGGGACAGTTGTAGCCCGCAGTGGCTCTCCATCCACCCTAGCACCCCCCACCACCACCACCAGTGTGGCCCCCAAGCTGCGCTCTGACTTCTGGGGCTGGGTGTCAGGGTGTGTGACACACACACAACAGTGTCAGCAGCTGCACATATACATATCTCTCCCCCCCTCCCCCACAGGAGTCTTGGTAATTACTGGTGGATCCCTCCTTTCTGAACGGAGCTTGACTGTAATTATGGGATAACTTCACTTCCACAAGCTCCGGGTATTTCTTGCTATAGATAAGTTACCTTTCCCCCCTCCCCTCCATACCTGGTAACTCCTTGGGTATACACGACCATTCTTACTCTGGTACCTGTGGTCTTTGTTTCTACCTTAAAGCCTATCGTTTCTACCTCATATGACCCACCCCCTACGGGAGTCCTTACTCCTCTACCTCACTCTCGGACCTTCCTGGCCCCGGCTCCAAAAAATAAGAAATCTGGCCCTCAGGACCTTGTCTCCTACTTTAGAGCAAACCAAGTGTCTGACCCGCAGAAACCACCCTCTACGCCCTCTTTGGGTGGTACATCTGATGTGGACTCTGACATGGAGGATTCGTCAGCTCCCTCTACTAAAGCCGACATTGCTGCTATTCTGGCGGAAATTAAGGGGCTCCGCCAGGCCATCCAAGACGAAGTTCGCACGGCGGTCTCTGGCCTGCAGTCAGAGATAGCCGACATTGCAACCAGGGTTTACGCCCTTGAGAGGAAGCAGGAGGAGATTATCAGCTTCCAACAGATGTCTGAACAAGATAATATTCAACTTAATCGTGACTTTGTGTTGCTCGCTGACAAGCAAGAAGATCTGGACAACAGGGGCGCAGGAACAATCTCAGGGTCCAAAACATCACAGAAACTGTTGAACCCGCCCATCTTGAGGACTACCTGCTCCACCTCTTTCCTACCCTCACCCCTTCTATACCTGATAATATGCTACTCATGGACGGAGCATATCGTGCCCTCAAACCTCGCTCGCAGGCTCCTGCCAACCCGCGGGTTGTGATCCTATGTTTCCACTATTTCAAGACAAAAGATCGTGTGTACTCTCAAGCACGATGTTCCCCCAAAATTGCCTATGAGGGAGCGAAATTGCTCATTTAACAGGATCTATCTCCTCTTACCTTGGCTAAAAGACGTGAGCTGAAAGATATCACTAAAATATTACGGGACCATAATATTCGATATCGCTGGGACTTCCCATTAGCTTGCAAGTGCACGTCGATGGCAAAATCATCTTGGCGTGTGCTCCAGATGAGTCCCTACGTTTGCTTACTCAACTTCAACTGCCGGCCCCCCAATCTGCCACGACAAGTATATCCAAGGATGTTGGTTCAACACCCTTACCTCCGAGGGCACAGAGAAACGAATGGCACACAGTCGGCCCATGATCTACTCCTTCAGCGGTGACCTGAGTTTCTCATTCCCTTTATGCGCCTCACCTTGCCTCCCTGTTTGGGGCTCGTGTCTTTTCTCTGGACTCCATCCTATACAGTGGAATCTTTTTGGGTTGAGTCCCCTAATCGTACCATTATGCTCTGTTCTCATGCTCCTAGTGGACTCCATTTTATTATTGTTACTATTCTTGATTAACTTTCTATTCGTATATATGTTTTAGGTAGCACTGGTTATTTGTTGTAGCCTCTACCTTGGTTTAATAGCATTTGTATATGACATACGTGATCAATTGTCTCCATGTTATGCATTAAGTTCTCCTTGTCTCCTTATACTGTACTGCTGATATCTCCCCCCCCCCCCTTTTTTTTTATTGTGGAACGATCTTGATTGTGTTGTTGGTTTTGGTCCCTTCTCCACCGTATTATCTTCCTTTCCCATGTTGTTACTGGATGCAAATCCACCTTTCATACTCCTGCTGGACTGTATTCTGTTGTTTCTTAAACTTTTCTAAGACTCTCTCTAGTATGTGTTCCTCCCGATTTCCTCCCCCACCTTTGTCCCCTCCTCACCCCGTCCTACCTACCTGGTAACTTCTTCATATGTTGTCTTTCTCTAGCTTTGTTTCATCTTTCTTGCAGCCCCTTTTACACCCGGGGCTTCACCCATATACTGTACCCTTACTTGGTTTAGTTCTCCCTCACCTGGCTATTTGTCCTCGCACCCCACATGGTCATCATGACCAGCTTTGGATACCCTGGGCTACTTAGCCACTCCGTTCCATGGGTCCGACAACGTGGGCAGGAATTCTCCCAATCCACACCTTTCCCCCTCCCCCTTTCTTCTCTTCTCTTTTCTGCTTTTCTTTTTCTTCTTCTGCTCCTTTTCTTCTTTTTTCTTTTCATGAGGCCGTTGTCCAGGTTCTCTCACATTTTCAGTACATACTTATTTCTCCAAATCACACGTGATGGCAATTACATTTTTGACTTTTGACGTTAAAGGTTTGAATTCACCTCAGAGGTGTTCCACTCTCTATCGCACCCTCCGTCGCCTTCAGGGTGATGTTATATTCCTCCAGGAAACCCATTTTGCTGATTCCAGTCATCCTGAACTCAAATCCAAACACTTTCCCCTCACATTTAATGTGTGTGACCCATCCCGTAAAAAAAGAAAGGGGTGGCTAGGTTATTCTCCAAACATCTCACCTTTGTTCCCTCTGCTATATTGGAGGATCCAGAGGGGCGCTACCTCATTCTTGTAGGTGACCTTAATGGCACATTATTCACGTTTCTCAACGTTTATGCCCCTAACTCAGCACAATCTAGCTTTTTCCAGACCCTGAGCTCAACTATGTCCCAACATAGGAGGGGTAGAGTAGTCGTGGCGGCTGACTTTAACACTACCTTGGACTCTCACTTAGATAGGTCTAAACCTGTTCCACGCTCATCATCTAACTTGATACGCAATAATTCCCTTGCCTTACAATCTTTTCTCTCTCAACATCTTCTTTTTGATACCTGGCGGGTGAAGGAACCCTCCGCCAAGGACTACACCTTCTACTCTCTAGTTTATGACATCTATATGAGATTGGACATGGTTATCCTAAGTGCCAAACCTGCGCAATTAATTTTAGATGTTACCATTCATCCTAGTACATGGTCCGATCAATGTCCATTCACAGTAGTCGTCAAATCTCCCTATCCTTCCACTCGCTCCTATACCTGGCGCTTAGACGACAAACTATTCTTGAACCCCTCCCTCTGTACTCAAATTGACTCTGATATTAAAACTTATTTTGCCCTTAATGCTGAGCCAAGTATCTCTCCCCAAACACTTTGGGATGCCCATAAGGCAGTGATCCGTGGATCCCTGATTAAGTCTGCAGCGTTTGTCAGTAAAACCAGGTCTAAACGACTTTTTGACCTCATGGATACTGTGGCCCAACTAGAAATACTCCATAAAACCTTGGGGGTCTTCCGATGATTATCGCAAGCTCTTGGCAGCCAGAGGAGAACTTAATCTCTTAAGATATTGGCAGCCAGAGGAGAACTTAACCTCTTACTTACAGCTGACACAGAAACCTCTCTTCGATGGCTTAACCAAACATTCTACTAAAAAAGCGATAAAGCCGATAGGTTGTTAGCATTCAGACTCCATGCTAAACGGTCACAGAACAACGTTTTATCGATCAGGTCACAGTCAAGTGGGCCTGTTCACGATCCCTTCAGTATTGCTGAGGAGTTCAGGAAGTTCTATGCACGCTTATACAATCTCTCGTCTTCTAGTGTTGCTCACCCTCCTACTGCTGACGCTATACAGGCCTTTTTATCTCATTGCAACCTCCTCAAGCTATCTCCCACCAACCTTGACCCTCTATGTTCTCCGATCCTGGCGCAGGAGGTTTCAGCTGTGATTGAGAACTTTAAGCCTAATAAAGCCCCCGGCCCAGATGGCTTTACTGCCAATTATTGCAAGACATTTAACTCTATAATCTCCCCCTATCTGATGGAGGTGTTCAACGATGTGATGTCGGGGGGTTCCTTCTCCAAAGAAGCCTTGGAGACCAGGATTGTTGTTAGTCCCAAAGATGGCAAGGACCACTCCGACTGCGCTCATTACAGGCCCATTTTGCTCTTGAACACCGACATTAAGATTTAAGCGAAGATCCTCGCAAACCGCTTGAATAATGTCTTACCTGGTCTGATCCACAACGATCAAGTAGGCTTCATACCTGGTTGCCAAGCCAGGGACAACACTAGGTGGATTATTAGTCTTATCCGTTCTCTTAATAGCTCTCGCACCCCTGCTACTGTGTTGGCCCTGGATGCAGAAACTGTCTTCGACCGGATCAGTTGGCCCTTTATGAATTATACCCTGCAGGCCTTTGGTCTCACGGGTAGCTTTCTTTGCGGTGTCCAGGCCTTGTGTTCCTCCCCGGAAAGAGAGAGGAGAATGACCATGAGATGGTCATCTACCAAAGAAAGCTTACTTTGTGGCGCACTCTTTTATTTAAGTCAAATATGAAGTAATTATGGAATTAAAACTTAACATTTATTAGATTTATTTAAAATAAGACGGTCAAATTCAGACATAGACAACATAAATCAGTCAGTGTTGACCTACAGTGATCCAAAAGATTCACTGTATAAAAATACAAATCATGTATATGTGGCTAGAGTTCACTAGTACGCGTATAAATTTTCCAATGAAAGTTTCTTTAGAACAAAACCACACTTCTACTAAACCAGTGAATATATGTAGAACAAGAGTGAAAATGAGGTTTAAACAATTTTTATCGGGTAGTTACACACTCCAAGAGATCTCTCCAAATAAATTATTGAATCTCATATTGATTACCCGATTAGCGGCAATTGTTAACTTAGCTAGAGCACTTCCCCTTTGATTTGATAGATGGGAGTAAAAAAGTCCTCTAAGAAGGCAGGAGTGATAGGTATTAATCAAATCACAATAAGTGATAATTACCAACACACCTTAGAGCCTTAGAGTGTTAATCACATCGCTACAAGTGATAATCATCACCACATCCTAAATCATTAGCGTCTGTGGATGATCCTACATTAATCACATATAAATTCTTGCATTTCAAGGATGGCAATCCTACCAAACATGTGTTGCAATTGGTCTAAGAAGATACATTGTCCCAATACTTTAAATACAATGTGACACTTTAGGCATTAATCATAGATGTGAATACACCATAGTCAAACATCCCTAAACACAAAATCATTTGTCTGTGTGACCTGATGGAAAAGAAGGGGAGAAGGAGAGATTCTCCTGATGACACTGTGTCCTTCTCTCCCAGTAATACAGCCTATATATGTTCTATCCCCGATTAATTCAGGCTATATGAGTACAATGTATTCTAGATACAGCCCAACTAAATAATCCACATAACTTAAATCTGAACATATATTTCAGCTCCATAAATACATGTATATCACCATCTTATACATTGATCAGACTGATGAATATCGTAAATACACATAGAAATATATACAGTGTAATAATCAATAAACATGTATCACGGAGATGTGTGATTTAACATAGTGACAGTGGGCTTTAAGATAATCTATATAGGTATCACTGAGAAGGTAAAAGTGTCCCAGCAATAATAGGTCAGTTCCCCTTTCTGCTGTCGTCCTATGTGCAGTTTTGCAGTGAATGGGAACGATGAGAGTTTGGGTCACACCTGATGCCGGGACAGAAGGAAGAAGTGCGAGTTGCTTCTGCTGTCCCCAAGCCGGACTCCCCCTCCTCTGTTGTGCCGCCACAGTGCAGAGGCAGAAGGAGACCTGATGTGGATGAGAGAGCCGCTCTGAATTGAATAAAAGAGCGGATGTGTATCACCATTGATGCGTGCACGCTGAGTGCCGAAAGCCGCTCACGTGACCAGACGCCGGGTCGGGTTTGGAGATTCCACGCTCCCCCTCAGCTAGAATTTCTGTGAACGGGATTCTTTCCTCTCCACTCTCCATAGCCAATGGCACAAGACAGGGGTGCCCCTTGTTGCCCCTGATCTTTGCCCTGGTTATCGAGCCTCTAGCTGCACATATTCGCCTTGCCACAGATATCAATGGTGTTATTCTCAACAAGGATGAATACAAAATGTCTTTATTTGCGGACTACGTCCTCCTTACCTTGACATCCCCTAATACATCTATCCCTAACCTCTTTAGGTCCCTGAAGGCGTACGGTGCTCTGTCTGGATATAAAATAAATCTCTATAAATTGGAGGCTATGGCCCTTAATCTGTCCCTGATAACCTTAAAACTGTTATGCCGTGAGTATACCATGACTTGCCGAACTTCCAAAATTAAATACCTGGGAATTTTTATAACAAATCACTATAATGCTGCCAACTTTGTTCTTCTATTTAAGACTATCAAATTAGATTTATTTAGATAGAGAGGCCTCATTATCTCATGGTTGGGCAGGATTGTAATGGTTAAAATTAACATTTTACCGGGGATACTTTACCTCTTTCAGACCCTCCATGTCCAGGTGCCTAGAGCATCCTTACTACAAATGCACAGATAGTTAATCCAATTCGTGTGGCGACTCAAACCACCCCGCATCAGCTTTATAAACCTTCACCACCCTACATCCAACGGTGGAACGGGGTTTCCTGATATACACTTCTAATATTATGCATCTCACCTCAGCCAAGCAATAGCTTGGTTCACCTTTTCTCAAGCTCCTCGATGGGTCACCTTAGAGGCTAATTTCTGCAAAGTTTTCTCAATGTCCTCAGTCATTGGGTTGGCTCCCTCAGACAGACCTGCTCTAGCTCATACACACCCCGTTATAGCTTTTACATGTTCAATCTGGGACTTCTGCAAGACTCATTTCACAACTACTTCCTTCCCTTCCCCCATCACTCCCCTCTGGCATAACCCGGCATTTCCTACAGGCTTCAACTGCAGACGTTTTCATCCATGGTGTGAGGGGGGCATTAGAGTCATACATGACCTGCTAGACTTGAACGGCTGCACCTCTCTGGACTTCTTACAGAATAGACACACTTTACCTGCTATTAACTGCTTTACATACACCCAAATCCATCACTTCTTTAATTCACTCCCACTTAACTCGATAAATAGATCTCTGACGGACGTTGAGTCCTTATGCCTCAACTGCCCCCTGCACAAGGGTATTATCTCAATGCCCTACACCTATTTAGTTAACACCCCTGCCACCCCGAACCATGAGATTCAATGGGAAAAAGATCTGGGTCCCCCACCTGATGAAGACACATGGACTACTGTCCGTGAAAGGGTTTCCAAGACATCCATCACTTCTCTAATCAAAGAAAACGCATATAAGGTTTATTATAGAGGGATGGTACCTGGTACCTACCTGGTTACGTAATATGAATAGCTCTGCTACGGACTGATGTGGGAGAGGGTGCGGGGAGGAGGGAACATTCTTATACATTTGGTGGACATGCCCCAAGATAGTAAGGTTTTGGGGTGAGGTTTCCCACATCTTGCATGGGGTCCTTCAGGCCCGTATAGTTAAATCCCCTTAGGCGTTTCTCCTAGGTTACCAATAGAGGGCCTTGATGGTCCCGCGGACAAACTCTCTATCCATATTTTAAATTTTAAATGCAGCCCGTTGTCTCGTAGCCAAACAGTGGAAGCGTCTTAACCCCCCTGCCCTCGCATCAGCAACTTATAAACAAAATTTGGTTCGTCGCAGCAATGGAGAAAATCTCGGCCTACCTTCACAACTCTTCTTCTAGATTCCACGCTATTTTGCACGACTGGTTTTTATATAACAATATTACACCACATGGCGCTTTCCCTTCTGATTTTTCTGACCTCTTGCTCTGAAACTTCTATCATAAGTGAGTAGCTATCACTCTCTGTCTGTGATAGCTACTCACATCCCTCAGATTACTGCCCCATTTACATTTCGGTACCCGGACTGGGCCTCTGTTTATCTGTTTATTTGCTGTTGTTTTTTTTGCTTCTTCTTTTTTTTACTTTCTTGTTCTCTGCTTTTTTCTTCTGCTCTACCTTCCTTGTACCTGCTTTCTCTTCTTTTTTCTTTCTTACTATTTCCCTTTCCCTCCCTCTTCTGCTTCAACTTCTTGTCTACGAATGACTATCTTATACATTCGCACCCCTGCTTTAGGGTTAATTGTTGTTTTACTCCTGTTTTTGGTGACAAAGCTAAATATTTATCTTATAACATTCACTATATATGGGTAAGAGACTCAGTAAGCAATTGGCGTATATGGGGTACCGTAAGGGTACGCACTTAGCGTAACAGACGCTTAGCCGTGGTCGAGACGCACATGCGGCACGCTCGCTCACAGCTTAACGCTTGGTGTCGAGCACGCTATAGGCGGCCGACTACCGTAATGCTACGCTACCAGCGTAGCGGACGCTCGTGACCATGAGGGGAACACGAGCGGCGCAGACGCTCACGGGATGACACTCAGTAAACCTTGTATGCAACTCAATGAAAGGCTGAGCCTATACTGTAAACCTTGGTTTTGTAATGTGAGCACAATGCAATGCTAATTAACCTCTATTGTATGAAAGCCTCTTGAGCGATTGAGACGCTCTGAATACTCTCAGCAATGTAATAAACACACAATACCTTGCTAAGGGTCCAAAACCTTTACTAACAATATCTAGCTATGTAAAAAGGGGAAAACAGTTAACAATTCATACACTACAAACTAACATCAATATCTAAGCAGAATAACTACACATAAATATACAATAGCGTCACAATCTTATACAATAACAGAGAGAGAGAGTATGGCAAATACAAACAGGGAATAAGTTGGTCACAGAGAGTACTTACACACTAGGAATGAATCGCAGGCGCAATCTGGTTACCAGCTCCTGGTTAGTCAATGATGAAAACCGTTGTGGGGAGAGACCTGAGCTGCTCCAGGCTGGCTGTTTATATATACACTACATACAGTACACTACAAAGGGCCCTACCATCTCATTGTTCATTGGACACAGGAATCTGTCTTCATATTACAACAAAAGGTCATAGGTTTGTTTGAACAGGTGGGCTGTGACTATTTCAGACTGCTCAGGTGGGAGGGAATCTCAGGATTTCCAACACATGGACAATGAATAAATGTCCAGAAACTACTTATAGACATAACTATACGCAGGAGCGATTAATCTTTACCTAACCAGCACCGGATTGTTTCTAATAAAATGTTCTTTAGTTAGGTACCAAACACCACTGCTCAAATCCTACCTGACCCTTCGTATCATGCAAAGAGGAATTCCTCTGTCCAGGGACCAGTCACAATAAACAAACTTTCAGTTATTATTAAGGGGAACATTATCTATAAAACATACTATTTGGATTTACTATGTAACGATTGAGTCGCCCGCTAGACGCACACAAACTCTACCGTAAATGCACATACCATGCGCTCGAGCGCATGGCCGAGGAAGCGCCGTCCCGCAACTGCGAATATGCGCACGCACGGGAGAGAATGTGTACGTGCAGCAGCACGCGCATGGGGTGGATATATGGCAACGTGTAGCATGATATTTTTCCGACTTTGACATTGGTTACGTGCTCGGAGGGCCAATGTCCTTTCTTTTTCTAGACATGCACTATTGCTTGACACTATGTGCCCAGATTAACCCATAGCCGTACCTATCTAAGTGTTTTGCACTGTTTGACTTGTTTGAAGGTTATTATTTTTCACTATCAGTGTATATCTGTCTCTGCATACGTACTGTATGTTAAAATTACAAATAAACATATATATATAAAAAAAAACTCTCCAGCTTGGAATTCTCTAGCTTTCTATGCAAGTGCAGTTAGCTCAATGAATAGACTGTCTGACTAAAATGTCATAGGCAATGGGTTTGAATTCTGGGCACATCAGCAACCCGAAATGTAATAAAGGACAGTGCGGCTGAACAACTAATAGCTCTCAAGTCAAGTCTATAAATGCTGTATAAGTATTAACAACAAAAGGAGTGGGAGTAGGAGACATGGGCGGTCAGGAGATGCTAAGCGTCAAAAGTTAATTAATAATTGACAAGTGCTGCCAACAGTGCCCCTTTCCCTGCAGTACTATGTGCAGTGCCCCCTCCACGCACACACCTAGTTATGACTCTGCTTCCTTGTAATTTGTAATTATTTGCTTATTTGTCCACTTTCATTGTTGTTGCATTTTTTTTAAATAATGATAGTATACTTTGCTGTAAGAAGCCTGAAACAGATGCTTTTCTATTGTTTCATGTACATAAATGCATCTGAGTTGCTTATACATACATATACACAAGCAGGGCTTAAAGTGGTCCTGGAGAGGTGGGGGAACTGTGAGCGCTGCAGAAAGGGGTGTGGCCTCACAAGGAAGGGGCGTGGCCATACAAAAGTACCACCAATTTAAAATAATGCTCACAGTAGCACAATCTTATTCACATTGCCCGCCCCACATACTAGTGCCCTTTACACACACAATGCCCACAATAGCAGAGCCACTTACATACACAATGCCCACAGCAGTGCCCTCCCTCCTAATTTTAGATTTGATTCACAATATAGCAGTATATGTTGACCAACCTTGGCTCACCTCTCTTATGTCTTCTATGTGTCCCTTCTGCTTTCTTGTTTCCTTTGTCTGTCACTCTCCTCATGAGTCCATATCGTCATCCTAGGTATCCCTTACTCCCTATATGCTCTCCTTTGTGTCTGATCAACTGAACCTTTCTCTCCTTTACTTACCCCCTACACCTCTCACTCCCTGTGCCTCACTCTCTCCCCATCTCACCCCCTGCACCTCTCACTCCCCCACCCCTGCACCTCTCACTCCACCATCTCACCCCCTGCACCTTTCACTCCTCCATCTCACCCCCTGCTCCTCTCACTCCCCCAACACACCCCCTGCACCTCTCACTCCCTCCCCATCTAACCCCCTGCTTCTCTCACCCCCTCCCCATCTCACCCCATGCACCTCTCACTCCCTTCCCATCTCACCACCAGCTTCTCTCACCCCCTGGTTCCGTCTGCAATTAGAGGTGACGGAACGCAGTTCCGCCCTGTTCCGGCCCACTTTAACCACTGTACACAAGTACTGTACATAAAGTAATAGATAAGAATTTAACCTGTTAAGATGTTTTAACCTGTATATTTCAGGTCTGAGTCCCCTGTCCAAAGGGTATATTCATTAAAGTACTGGTTTATAGAAGCGGAGATGTTGCCTATAGCAACCATTCAGATTCTGCTTATCGTTTATCTAGCACCTTCTAGATGATAGCTACAATCTAATTGGTTGCTACAGGCAACAGCTCTGCTTTTATAAACCTGCAAGAGTGAATTTTATCAGCCTAGGTGGTCATTCTGAGTTGTTCGCTCGGTAGCTGCTTTTAGCAGCATTGCAAACGCTAGGCCGCCGCCCTCTGGGAGTGTATCTTAGCTTAGCAGAATAGCGAACGAAAGATTAGCAGAACTGCTACTAAATAATTTCCTGCAGTTTCTGAGTAGCTCCAGACCTACTCCTAGATTGCAATCAGCTCAGTCCATTTAGTTCCTGGTTTGACATCACAAACACGCCGTGCGTTCGGCCAGCCACTCCCCCGTTTCTCCAGCCACTCCTGCGTTTTTTCCTGACACGCCTGCGTTTTTTAGCACACGCCCGGAAAACGCTCAGTTACCACCCAGAAACGCCCCTATCCTGTCAATCACTCACCGATCAGCAGTGCGACTGAAAAGCGCCACACGAACAACAGCAAAACTGCTACGTTTTTAGTTAAATAACTAAGTGCATGCGCGCTGCGTATCATGCACATGCACATTTAGCAGCAAATCGCAGCATAGCGAAAATCGTCAACGAGCGAACAACTCGGAATGACCACCCTAATTCAGAGTTGCACACAAGTCCACTTTGCAGATGGAGTTTGTGAAACTGTGCACGGACCCTCGTGTTTTGGTTATGCCAAAACCACTTTCAGTGTTTTGCTTTTGTTTTTTCAGTTTTAACAAAACCACCTCAAAGTGTTTTGGTTTGGATTTGGTTTTGGATTTCTTGAAAATTTATTAAAAAAACAGCTAAAATCATGTAATTTGGACTTATTTTTGTTACTACAGTATTATTAACAGCAATAACATTAATTATCAGTCATTTACAGTCAATTTTCACACTCCCCTGTGTGAAACTGCACCTGAAATCGCAAGGGAGGGACAATCCATAACCCAAGATTCTGAACCGAGTAAATATCCAAATTGGGACTCGGTTTAACTTGGATCCCCTAACGGGAACTGAGCTGGTACTTGGTTTGACTTGTATCGCCTCAATTCAGGTGAGTTCAGATTTCTAAAAATACTGAACTGCGCATCTGTAATTGATAAACATGGTGCAGTGGGCAGGCCAGGTAGCAGTGCCTGTCTGTTACAAATTAGTAGTACTCTGAGGTAAAAAAAAGAGTAAAAAATAAAAAATCAGTACTGGACAGGCAGTATTTTTGTCACTCATGGTTACATGATTCAAATATGCACAGTGGATTCTGGGCAATGGGAAATACCCAAAGTACAGTACCTGGCTGGGCATAATGTATACATTAAAAAGTAAATAAAATTATGAATAAAAAATATAAAATTTATGGTGACAGATGCACTTTAACCCTGAAAGCAACAGACTAACATCTGTTTCTTATTATTAAGGACTTACACAAATTAACATTTTATTCCTCTGGTGAAACATACAATTATACACAGCATACAGACGTGTGTAAATGAACCTTGCTGTGTAGCATGTGGGAAAAATTATATACTGAACTATAGATCTACTGTACTTCTAAGTGCTAGAAAAACAGAGATCCTTCCTCCATGGTACTGTATATAATATAAAAATGTGACAAAAAGTAGAGCACTAGTGCTGAGAACGTCTCACCCCCATGGTTTAACAGTCAGTTATACTTGTCAGTCAGAGGAAGGAATTATTATCAATCAATTACAGCAATCAATCATTTACTGAGGGGAAGGGTAGGGTTAGCGTTTTGTGACAGCAATTGCGGTCTATTTATTAAGCACTGGAGAGAGATGAAGTGGAGAGAGATAAAGTTCCAACCAACCAGCTCCTGTCATTTTTGTTAAATACAGCCTGTAACATGGCAGTTAAGAGCTGATTGACTGGTACTTTATTTCTCACTACTTTACCTCTCTCCAATGATTAGTATATAGGCCCTCATTCCGAGTTGTTCGCTCGCTAGCTGCTTTTAGCAGCATTGCACGCGCTAAGCCGCTGCCCTCTGGGAGTGTATCTTAGCTTAGCAGAATTGCGAACGAAAGATTAGCAGAATTGCGAATAGAAAATTCTTAGCAGTTTCTGAGTAGCTCCAGACTTACTCAGCCATTGCAATCAGTTCAGTCAGTTTCGTTCCTGGTCTGACGTCACAAACACACCCAGCGTTCGCCCAGACACTCCCCTGTTTCTTCAGACACTCCCACGTTTTTCCCAGAAACGGCAGCGTTTTTTCGCACATGCCCAGAAAATGGACAGTTTCCGCCCAGAAACACCCACTTACTGTCAATCACACTACGATCACCAGAACGATGAAAAATCCTCGTTATGCCGTGAGTAAAATACCTTACTTTTGTGTAAAATAACTAAGCGCATGCGCTCTGCAAACCTTGTACATGCGCAGTAAGCGACTAATCGCAATATAGAGAAAATCGGCAACGAGCGAACAACTCGGAATGACCACCATATACCCCAGAGTCTCTACTTTGTCTTATAAGCCCATCTGAATATTTTTGTCCTAAGATGTTTGTCTTCTATGGCCCAGGAAACATTTCTTACTGTTTGGAGACACCTTAGGAATTAGCGTCAGTCCATGTCCTAGTGGGTGAATACACTGCACACCTAAGCATATCAAATAGTTATTTAGGATAATACTGGTTAAATATTGAATATACATCAATTCTCTAGGACTAACTACTGTAGTTGCTTGCATAATATAGCAAACATACTGTAACAGAGTCAATGCAGTGCTGAGCTCCATGGTATCCAGGTCTTGATAAAACTCTTAGAAGAGGAGGATACTACTTAAATATTCCATGGAATGAATGTGCCAGATTTTGGCTTTAATCTCTCCAAGGCTAGGAGCTTCTGTTTGTTTTTCCATGCTGAAGCAATATTATACCTAGTTGCTAACATTATATGGGAAAATAAGTTTAATTGGTGGTAAGTTACAGTGGGTACACACATTGGGAGAAGAAAGTATTTGGGACTGAGAGGAATGGAAATCGAGCTAGAATCAAGCTACAGTGGCAAGAGTATAAACTTCCTTCCATAAGGTAATCAATTTCAGGCAGCGCCACTAGGATTGTAAATATGTTCCTATATCTGCCTCACGATGCTAGCACTGAGAGGAAATCTCAGGATTTATTTTATTTATTCTAGTGGGGACGTATACCATCTGTAGAAAAGTTTATAAGTATTTTCGTTTATACGGAGACAAATAGGGTTAGAGGGGGTCATTCCGAGTTGATCGTAGCTGTGCTAAATAAAGCACAGCTACGATCATTCACACTGACATGTGTGGGACGCCCAGCACAGGGCTAGTCCGCCCCGCATATCAGTGCCACTTCCCCCCACAGAAGTGCAAAGGCATTGCACAGCGGCGATGCCTTTGCACTTCAAGAGTAGCTCCCGACCAGCGCAGCTTTAGCGTGCTGGCCGGAAGCTACTCGTCGCTCCCCGGCCCGCAGCGGCGGCGTGTGATGTCACGCAGCCAGTGCGGCCTGCCCCCCCCAACGATCCTGCCACGCCTGCGTTGGTTGGACTGCACCCGCTAGACGGTGGCTTTACCAGCATGCAAAGGCAGTTGAGCTACAACGTGGTCAGAAATCAAGATTGTTGAACAATGGAACTATTGGGCTAGGATATGGGGCAATGCTGTGTCTACAATTAGCAAAGTCCCCGATACCTAGTTTATGGGAAATACAGTATCAGGGTAATGTAAGGCAGCCTTAAGTCGGGACGCTCTCTGGAGCCACAACAGAGAAGAAATGGAATGTAAATTGAGAGTATTCGATTGCCACCCACACCCTCTCAGATGTGGACCCACTCCAAAGAATGCATTGTGCTTTTCTGGGACTCCGAAACCACCCCTGGATGTGTGTTTCTGCAACATATTTCGTCATACTCTAGGGTATTTCTAGACTATATGAATCGCAACATGATGCATTGAATGTGTTTAGAAACATAGGGAGGCAACCATATTGGAAGAGTTTGAAATAAGCACAATAGCCTTCGCAATAGGTTCATTTCAATGGTGTTAACATGGCCAATCCAGAAGATATAGCAGCTTCACCAGCTCTCAAGATCTTTCTTGAGTTGCGTAAGTAGCTTTGAGTAATTAATATGGAAAAGATGTCCATAATTCCTGGTAATGGAAATTCCCAGATATACTATTTGGATTTTATTCCATTGTTTCCCCTAACATACTTTTAATGTTTTGAGGGATATGGAAGTCAAGGACCTCAGTTTTTTGTGTATTAATTTTGTAGCCAGAAAGCTTGCCATATTCCTCTATTTCACCAAAGAGATGGGGGAGCGAATGAACTGGGTCAGTGCGTAGAACATCGTCCAAGCAGAGTGCATTTTATGTTCTTCAGACCCAATCCTTATCCCCGTTATATTTGGGTTAGCTCTGATTCATGCGACAAGTGGCTCTATCGTCAAGGCAAATATGAGAAGTGATTGGGGACAACCATGTCATATCCCACTGGAAATTGGGAAGGGAGGGAAGGTGACTTCATTGGCTAATACAGAGACCCCAGGGCTGCCATACAAAGCAGCTACACCTTGGGGGAACTGGCCCTGAATACCCAGTGCATGGAGAGTTTGAAACATAAAAGGCCAGTGAATCCAGTCAAATGCTTTTTCAGCGTCCAACCCTAAGACCATAGCCAGTGACTTCTTGAATCATGTGGATCAGGTCGTCCGTCATGTGTTATCTGATGCTTGATGTCCAGGTATAAAACTGACCTGAACGGGGTGGACCAGAGAAGGCAGCAGATGGCCCAATCTGTTTGCTAGTAGTTTCTCATATATTTTAATATACACAGTCAACAAAGAAATGGGTCTAAAGTTAGCAACCAAAAGTTTTTGTATGACGACTATGTTGGCCAAAGAGATCAGTTGGTCAAAAGATGCACCATCTAAGAGGTCAGTAAATGTTTTTGGAAAAATGGTATAAGAACTGCAGAAAATTTCTTATAATATTGTGGAATGAACCCGCCTGGGCCACGGATGATTTAAGTCCCCTGACAGCAACAAGGATCTCCTCCTACATGACATCTGTGTTTAGTTCCAATAGTTGTTGTTCAGTAACATGAGGATGTAAACTGTCAGAAAAAATTTGGACAAAGAAGGGAGATTCTAATGTGTCTGAGATGGTGAGGATGAGGACAAATTCTATAAGTGGTTATAATAGTCACAAAACATAGGAACAATCTGCTCGGGGTTGTAAGTGAGCTCCCTAGATTGGTGCTTCCTAAGTTTGTGAATTAGACCTAAGATCCTCTTTTGTCTAAATTTGCTTGCTAGAACAATATCCACTTTATCAAAGTACTTTGCTGTAATTTCTTTAAAAAATTAGCGCAAGAGTATAGTGTTAAGTCTACCCCTAAGAGCATTTATATGAGTAAGGAGAGCAGGTGTGGGTGTCTGCTTGTGTTGGAACAAAAGGTGGAAGATCATTGTCTCCAAAGAGGCAAACTCGTTTTGGGGGAAGCCTTTACAATGTAACAGGGAGGGTTTACCTGTCAAATCAGTCTACTGAAGGAAGATGATATCTGCCGTTTCACGACTCCAGGCCCCTAGAGCTAAGGTGCATCGGTTGGAAAATTTAAGACCATTGATATTGACTGGTAGGATTTTTAGACCCATAAGGAAATTAATAGGTCAGAACCTCACAGATCGGATTAAAACCTAGGTATGTGAGATACAATACAAAACAATGGGATGGGGACCAACTGGTGGCGCAAATGCTTCAACGAAAAAATGAAAATTACCTAGACGCAGCTGGGACTAGGCAAAATCCTTGTGGGTCAAAAAGTCCAGAGTCCAAGGACTTCTCAAATAGGTTTCTCGTAAGTGTCCAAAACCAAATGGTAACATGTAAAAAAACATAAATGGTACACACTAGTTCAGAAAAAATCCAGGATGTGAAATAAGAAATGCTTCTTCCCGGATTCCTTTATACTGAGATGTCTATGGGAGGTGATGTTCTAGCCATACAGGTTCACCTCGGTGTGAAAGGTAATATGGGCTCCTCACATGTATGCTTACTTAAAATTATTTCCAAACAAGCTTATAAAGGTTTCTTTAAATTTTTGACTTATGAACTTTATATGCTCCAACAATATTTACATATAATCTTTAAAGTTAGCAGCTCACATTCAGGCTTACTTCAAAAGATTCCGTTCTTCCATGTAGCGGTTTCTTTATGGGTAAGTCGTCCTGTCGTCCTCAAATGTCTCCTCACTTCGTAATTTGCTCGATAAAAAGCATGCAAATGTGGAGACGTGTGAGGATTCGTAATGGATTTATTATAAAACAATTAAAATGTTTCCATAAATGAAACAGAAATAGGATCCCCACAAGGAAACCAGAAATCAAGATCTTATATAGCACAGTCAGACAGTAGGAGAAGATGTTATCCCGGGAAATCTCACCGCTTTCTGGCTGGAAAAACTGGCTGCTGTGGTGATCCAACTTGTCACATGCTCCCAATTTACTAAGGTGGGAGATTTTTAGAACTAGTGATGTTGCCCATAGCAACCAATCAGATTATATCTATTATCTGCTAGAATCAGCTAGATAAATGGTAAGTAGAATCTGATTGGTTGCCATGGGCAACATCACCAGTTCTAAAAATCTCCCACCTTAGCAAATTTACCCCACTTTCTCTATTTTAATTGCATTTCATTTTTGTATCACTTTCTCTATAGCGTCGGCTTCCTAAATACTAATTTATTAACACTATAGTTTTTTCACTGGTATGCTATGCTGGGCTTTCTGGCTCATTCTGGTGTTTTGGGGTGCCACACCCTGCACCTAGATATAGCGCTAGGGACCACAAATATACAGAGACGCCTTGATGCGGCTTTGGGGCTTATTCACACATTTGCGCAAATATGTGTAACGAAGATCTCTGAATTCTGTTATTATGTGGAATTTATATCTGGTTACGGTTATCATTCAGGGTGCTGGGGGAAACAAATGGCTTTTTTTCTTGCTTAGAAATACCCCTCCCTTTCGAGCACCTGAATGATATCACTAAGCTAATTGAGCATCTACCAATATATACCCTAATTTTTGACATACTGGGGGCATGGGGTACATACAATAAACAAGGCCATAATGCATAATGTACTGCCACTTATGCACAATGCCAGAGTAGTAGTGCCCCTTATGCAAAATGCCAGAGTAGTAGTAGTATTGCCTCTCATGCACAATGCCAGAGTAGTAGTAGTATTGCCTCTCATGCACAATGCCAGAGTAGTAGTAGTAGTAGTAGTAGTAGTAGTAACACTTACACATAATGCCAGAGTAGTAGTGCCCCTTACACATATGCCACAGAGTAGTAGTAATAGTGCCCCTTGCACTTACCAGTGCCATAGAGTATTAGTACTGCCACTTACACATATGCCAGAGCCACATAGTAGTAGTAACCCTTACACATAATGCCAGAGTAGTAGTGCTCCGTACACATATACCATAGCATAGTAGTAGTGCCCCTTACACTGGCAAATGCCACAGAGTAGTAGGACTATTGCCCCTTACACATATGCCACAGAGCATAGTAGTGCCACGCCACAGCCCCCCTCTCCCTCCCTATTACCCTATGTGCTGCTTGGCTGTGGACAGAGAACTCCATAAGTTGCCACTGTACTGGCATGTATGAGTTTGCTGCACACTGCAAGCATCCCCCCTCACTTGCTGCTGCAGTGCTGTCTCCCTCCTCTCACTGGCAGCAGTTACAGCACAGTGTTAGGTGCCCAACACATGGGAGTCTTCCAGCTGCTGCTGGCAAAGACTGGCACCCTGCGAAGGGGAGAGCAGCTGGGTTTCAAATATGGTTCAGCCGGCACCCAGCACCGGCCGCATTAAGGCTCGCGCCCCACATCAGAGACCAACAGCGCCATCAGCTTTGATAGAGCTGGCGGACACTAGAGATAGCTACTGAGGGGTGTGGTTCGTTTTATCGACAGTGTCTAGGTCGACAATGTTTAGGTCGACCACTATAGGTCGACAGTCACTAGGTCGACATGGATGGAAGGTCGACAGGGTTTCTAGGTCGACATGTGCTAGGTCGACAGGTCTAAAGGTCGACATGAGGATTTTTTTTTTGTGTGTCGTTTTCTTCGTAGAGTGACCGGGATCCCAAATTAGTGCACCGCGTCCCCTCGCATGGCTCGCTTCGCTCGCCATGCTTCGGGCATGGTGCCTTCGCTCCGCTACCGCTTCGCTCGGCACACTTTACCGTTCCAATCGTAGTCCACGTGGATCGTTAAGTATGAAAAAATCCCCCCCAAATTTTTTTTTTTAAAAACGCATGTCGACCTTTAGACCTGTCGACCTAGCACATGTCGACCTAGAAACCCTGTTGACCTTCCATCCATGTCGACCTAGTGACTGTCGACCTATAGTGGTCGACCTAAACATTGTCGACCTAGACACTGTCGATCTTCAGACCGGATCCCCTACTGAGTTGCTGTCTCGACACAATGAGTTGAATTATTTAGAAGTTCGAATGATTCAAGTCACTCACAGTTTGGTGTGTTGAGACAGCCCCCAGTAGCCTCTCTCAGTCAGTCACAGTGATTCGGTGGCAGCACTCTTGGGTGACAACCCCTGGGAGGGAGCAGTGTGATGTTGCTCAGTGTCAGGGCTGCTGCTGCTGTGCCTAACTTCCTGTGACACTGAGTTGAGACAGTGGAGACTCATTAGATTCATCAATGATTCATCCAGTGCAGCTGAATAGCAGAGGTATGAGTCACTGACTGACTGTGAGAAAGTGCTCACTCAGTGGAGATGGATCAGAATCATTACTGATTCATACAGTGCAGCCGAATAGCTGACACACTGCCAGAGGTCTGACTCACTGAGCTCTGCCTGCCTGTGAGACTGATGCTGACTCTGTGGAGATGGATCAGATTCATTGATTCATTCAGTGCAGCTGAATAGCTGACCCACTCCCAGATGTTTGAGTCAGGTGAGGATCATTGAGTTGACCCTGTCAAGATCGACAGTCACTAGGTTGACCACTGAAGGTTGATAGTAAGTAGGTCGACCCTGACTGAAGGCCGACACATGACTATGTCGACATGTAAGGAAGGTTGGCATAGGTTAGGTCGACACGCAAAGTCAACACCTTTTTTTGTTTTTTTTTAAGGGGGGTGTTTCTTGACCTGAATTTCCATCTGGGACCACCAACAATGAAAATGTATTTGCTCATCACGCTTTGGGTGCAGTGTCTCGCTGCGCTCGCCACAAGGTTTCTAAACAACTCTATTCTCACTTGGATAGAATAGGCATGAAAAAGTCCTGAAACCCCCCAAAAAACTGTGTCGACCTTGCCCATGTCGACCTAATGACCATCTCGTCCTATGCATGTGTCAACCTGCTCACTGTCGACCTTCAGTGGCCAACCTAATGACTGTCAACCTAGACAGGGTCGACCTCCATGAGTCCCAGCACTGCCAGCAGTCTCTGTACTCACTGCATGTACACAGTCTGCAATGCATTACAAAAGAGCCGTGTACCGAGACACTGTCTCGAGACACTCCACTGAGCTGAGTCATGTGTCTCAACTCACTTCACTGTATCTCTTTGCCCATGACTAGCGGATACCAAGACCCGCCACGGTTCCGGTGGGTCTTACTGCCTTCCGGCTCTATCAAAGCTGACGGAGCTATTGGGCTCTAATTTTTTTATTTAAATCAGAAACGACGGGGGCACAGGCCCGCGCCCTCCCCCTCCCATTTGGATCCTACACTCATTGGGACTGTACCTGGATCCTACCAAAACCTTTGAATTGCTTAATGATTCCCATTACTGTATTCTGTTTGATTAGCAAGTGATTGCTAAAGTAAAGAGTAAAAGACTTGTAAATGACCGGCTTAGAGTCATTCTAACTACATTCTAATCATATGGTTAGGGTTATTATTTGGCTGCCATAAGAGTTATGGTTAGATTTAGAATTGGGTTTACAAGTAATACTCAATTGTCAAAAATGGGTCAATGTCAACATTATGACAGTGTCTACATTGTGAATGTCAACATGTTAACTGTTGACATTTTGTACATGTTGACATTCTAAATATCGACACACAGTACAGTAATATAAATTACTACACCAGTGGTACGCAAACTTTGAATCACAGTGCCCTAGAGAATCCGAATTTATTTACGGCACCCCTAGCCAAAAATTTTCTTATAGAGAAATTCCGAAAAAATATTAAATTAAGTAAATTATGTTTATATATTACCCTTAGGTTCAGTTATGTGGTGAGAGACAAGATTCACTTCTGTTTGTTCACATAGGGGGTCATTCCGAGTTGTTCGCTCGTTGCCGATTTTCGCTATATTGCGATTAGTCGCTTACTGCGCATGCGCAAGGTTCGCAGAGCGCATGCGCTTAGTTATTTTACACAAAAGTTAGGTATTTTACTCACGGCATAACGAGGATTTTTCATCGTTCTGGTGATCGTAGTGTGATTGACAGGAAGTGGGTGTTTCTGGGCGGAAACTGGCCGTTTTCTGGGCATGTGCGAAAAAACGCTGGCGTTTCTGGGAAAAACGCGGGAGTGTCTGAAGAAACGGGGGAGTGTCAGGGCGAACGCTGGGTGTGTTTGTGACGTCAAACCAGGAACGAAAGTGACTGAACTGATCGCAATGGCTGAGTAAGTTTGGAGCTACTCAGAAACTGCTAAGAAATTTCTATTCGCAATTCTGCTAATCTTTCGATCGCAATTCTGCTAAGCTTAGATACACTCCCAGAGGGCGGCGGCTTAGCGTGTGCAATGCTGCTAAAAGCAGCTAGCGAGCGAACAACTCGGAATGAGGGCCATAGTTTATGATTGGCAGTCACCAACACTGGTTTTGTCTGTTACATTGATCGTGAAGAATTTTTATTGGTCCTGCACCACCAACCTAGGGCACCACTGTAAGTGCCCAGAGGCACTTCAGGGTGCCATGGTACCCACTTTGGGAACACTGTTCTACACACCCATTTTAACCAACCACAATATTCAATTAACTGGCTTTACCAAAGGAATACCAAATATATGTACGCTTCCACTCAGAAATTTTAGAACATCCAAATTTGACTATTTAAAAAAAAAAAAATTTTGCAGTGTAGTATCCAATTTACCCCAATATTAAAGCATAGAACAAATAAATCTATATTTTTGAATTATTACAGTAACTGATATAACCACCAAGCACGTGGCATTCTTTCTAAAACGGAATCAAACATTGTTTAGAAAGGTCTTTCCAACACTGTTGGAGAAGTTTCCATACATGTGATGCATTTTGTCGAGTTCATCCCAAACAAACTTAATGGGGTTTAAGTCTGGAGACTGTACTGATTATTCCTTGATTTGAAGCCGCATTTGTTCTTTTACTCAAACATGGGGCCTAATTCAGATCTGATTGCAGCAGCAAATTTGTTAGCTAATGGGCAAAACCATGGGGCTAATTCAGACCTGATCGCTGCTGTGCGTTTTCACACAGCAGTCGATCAGGTCTGAACTGCGAATGCGCCGGCACTGCAGTGCGCCGGTGCATGCCAGACAGCTGACAGCCGTCTCAGCACTGTGATCGCCTCTGCCTGATTGACAGGTAGAGGCAGCCTCTGGCCGGGCCGGCGGCGTTTGGCCACCGTTTTAGGGGCGCAGTTCGAGCAAAGCAGGCGTGGCCGGACCATTGGGGGGGGCGGGGCGCGGCAGCTGCGTGATGTCACACGCAGCCACTGCGACGCTTACAGCGATGAGTAGCTCCCTGCCAGCATGCAGGGGCTGCGCTGGTAGGGAGCTACTCTTCAGGTGCAAAAGCATCACCGCCGTGCAATGTTTTTGTACTTGTGCAGGGGGTTGGGCCTGACATGCGGGGCGGACTAGGGTGGGGTGTGTTCAAACTGAAATCTAAATTGCAGTGTAAAAATAATGAAGCCAGTATTTACCCTGCACAGAAACAAAATAACCCACCCAAATCTAACTCTCTCTGCAAATGTTATATCTGCCACACCTGCAGTGCACATGGTTTTGGCCATTAGGTAACAAATTTGCTGCTGCGATCAGATCTGAATTACCCCTCATAGTTCTGACATAGGGCCTGATTCAGGTTGGATTGCAAATTCTGGTAAGCAGCAGAATTTTCAATACATGTGAACACATGCTGGGGGCCGCCTATCGCAGGGCAAGGCCGCCCAGCATACTGACCGCTGCCTCCCCCCCTGGATGAACCAGAAATTGCGATCGCATTGCAATTTCTGCTTCATCGTAGAAATGAAAGTTGCCTCCTGCCGGCACAATCTTTCTGATCACGGCGGCTGCATGAGACTTCATCCAGCTGCCGCAATCACGCCCACGACACTCCCCCCGTTTCAAGAACACCACCCCCGTTTGGCCACCACCGCCCCGCAACGCTCCGTCTCCACCTAGGAAATATTTGTGTATTTATTTATTTTGATTTGTCAGGAGCCTAATATTTTTATGTAATCTGTTATGCCTTCCATGTGTATATCTATAATAAGATCTTTAGTAGAAAATTTTAATGACATCACAACGTGACATCATACGATTTTCATTTTAAATGTGGAAGAACAGTGCACTTTGCAAGAAGGAGTGAGACATCACCCAAAGGCAGAATAATGCACCTCGGCCTCAACACCTGCAAAATTCACATATGCCCAGTATCAATTCCTCATAGACTCTATTGTTGCAAACATCCAGGTGAGATAATGTTACCAAGTATTTCTTTTTACAATGTTCTCATGAAGTCTTGCTGGTCGTGTACATATATTCTGTGCATGCATGTGAGGGGAGGGGGGGTGTAATATAGGTAAGAGGAGTCCTGAGGTAGCTTAAAATCACTTTTATTTTCATCAGTATATATGAATTCAGTATAACGGGATGACGGGATGCGGTAGTCAGAATACCGACGCCGGCATCCCGATAGTGTAAATACCGTCAAGGGGGAGGTAAGACTGTTACCCCCTTTCCTTTATCCTTAAACCTCCATTTGCACAGCCTAACCTCCCCACTTAGTTCCTGACCCTAATTGCCCCCCCCCCCGGTGTGCCTACACCTAACTCCCTGCTTCTCCACAGCCTAACCCTTACCCTCTCCCTTAGTGCCTAAACCTACCCCCCCCCTACCCACACCAGTGGTGCCTAACCCTAACCCCCCTCCCCGCAGTCTATCCCTAACCTCCTCCTGCAGACTAACCCTAACTCCCTGTGTGATGCCTTAACCTAACCCCCCACCCCCCCCCAGCCCTAACCTGCCTGTTATACTTAGAGTCAGGATGCTGGCTGTCAGAATTGTGACGTCGGTCTCATGATCCCGATGGGATTCCGGCGTCGGCATTCTGATGGCTGTCGGGATTCCGGTTTTGGCATTCCAAATGCTGGGATCCAGACAGCCGGCATCTTGACCGAATCCTGCATATGTTTACCACTTCCCGAGCAGTGTCTACGGTGTATACCAAGAATATGGCAACCTCGCAGTTGCTAATAAGCAGGCTGAAACCAGGTTATAAAAATGGCTTAGTAATTAAAGTATCTGCTGGCAGCACACTATTCGAATGCTATTGATATCATAGGTGGGAATAACCTATACAATTCATCACAAAATGCTTGAAATACTCCCACCGATGACAAGTACAGATGTGTCCACTTACATCTTTGTTTTTTTCTGAATTTGGCACAAAATGCAAAATACGGCTAAGCTGTTTTTTACGAGTAGTGAGTGAATGGATTTTAAATTTTGTGTTTGCCATAATAGAATATGTATAAAGTAACATATTAAAGAAGCGAATTAAGAAAAATCACAAAGCATGGCTAAATCTCTGAGTCTATGGCATGCAAGAGCCTGCCATACATGGTGGGATATAGCAAAGATGTATGTGGACACATCTGTATGTTACCTTTGAAAAGACAACAAAAGACAACAACAATCAAAAAAACTTAATGGTATCTTCAATGGTGTTGGGATTGTGTGTATCCACATTCCACTAGAGGAGAATTGCTTTCCCATATATTATTGGCTAAACTCATGTCCTCCATTATCAACACTGCAGAAAGTACATTTTAAGAGCAAGTGGGAGCATTGAGAGGCTACATCCATTTTGCTGGGCCCATAAAGGTTTAGGGCCTTGTAATAGTTCTCTAGCCTTGCAGGCTCCTTCTCTGAAATGAGGAGGGACTTCTTCTAGGCATGAGTTGGTCCATGTTCAGTAATTTCCCCTCTATGGCTTCACTGTGCATGCTCATAAGTTGACACAGCACTAAATTTTTTGGAAAGCAGAGCAGGGGCCTTGTGGGTAAATTGAGGTCTTAGTGTGGAGGATGTCCTACCATTGCTGCCCCCCCTCCACCACCACATCCTGGTTACTTTATACCCATGGAGCTCCTCCATTCACCACTCTTTCGTTTATCATTAATCTCACCCTCATTCATTAACATTCCTCCATTCATCTCTAACTCCTCATCCTCCGCCGTTAACTAACTTTCATCATCAACATTCTACATTAACCCCATTTCATCATCATGTTCGCTTCTTGTTAACCCCCCCCGCACACACACACACACACACACACACACACACACACACACACACCATCACCACCAGACACTTCATCATCTGTATTGCAGGCTCATCATAGACAACCTCCTATCCCCTCCCCCCATCCCCCTCAATAAGCCTGCCCCACTTTTGGCGTATGATACATTGGCTAAGGTAAATGTTGACAACCATATTAGGCATTTAGTTTAATCATCTCCTAGTCCCAGAGCTGTGAAAACTCTCACACTAATAGAACATGGCTTTCTGTCCTAAGGAGTGCTACTCTAAACAGACTGTCTTGTACTGTTTTTATAACATATTTTACATGTTTGAAATATCTTATGTGATAGTAGGAGCAAGATTATTAAACAATGAAGTGGATTTTTTTTTCAGCACAAAAAAAGATTTAATGACTGCATTACTTCAAATGTGAAACTGGATTGATTAAATTATTAAACCCAATAAACTCTTTCAGCCTAATCCCAATTTAATTAAGGTCATGTACCTATATTTTCATCTATCACACAAGACATTCTTGTAGGTATATAAAGTAACTGAATGTGGTATGAAAAATAATGCACAAAAGAGAAAAAGAATAATCTGTAGCTATTGGAAATAGTTTTAAGTGGCCCATTCATACGTATTACTGAACAGTTGGATCATAGAACATTATAAAGAAGGCACCAATAAATGATTAAGGTTTTAGCAAGGTGCAGGCAGTACAGCTGTTATGGGGCCCAGAACTGAGAGGGGCCCACCTCCCCTGTCACACGTTACATGTGTATACATTTTTCACCATTGGTAGATACATAGGGGCCCTTACAAACTTTTGTCTTGGGGACCCTGGACCTGCTCATTGCAATGTGGTATAAAATAAACTGGAGGGCATTATAATATTACATAATATTAACTGGGGCACGGTAATGTTGCATGATATGAAGTGGAGGCACTATAGTGTGGCATTATATGAACTGTGGACACTGTATGTCATATTGTGAGGGTACTGTGTTGCATAATGTGTGCTGGCAGCCCTACAATGTGATATAATCTGAATCAGGACACTACTATGGGGCATAACATTAACAACTGCTGCGGAGAGGTGTCTCTCTGGAAGCACTGGGAAAGACCCCCTTCAAAATGTTGCTATGGGGCCAAAAATGTTCTGGCTACGCCCCCGGGTTCTAGTGAGATAGTACTAGGACTGCTGAGGCCGAGCCCCACAATAAAAAAAAAATTGGGCTGGATGTATGATGTGTTGCATATTCTATGTGATACATCCAGCCCCTTGTTGCATGCATAGCAGTGTTTATTAATGCCCGTTTGCATGCATAATTGTGAATAATTACATTCAGGACAGCTCTTCCAATAAGACCTGTCCCTGATGATGTGAGGACTTCTGAGTTTATAACCCAGGGGTCCTCTTGTGCATTCGCGGCCATTGTATCCTTTGGATCTCTCTCCTGGGATTTCTATAAAAAAAAGAAGCCCATAGGCTTCTATAGGCAATGCCTTCTAGATAGTATTTCTTATAGGTTACAAGCTCCAGAAAGTTTAGCTTTTTTGAGAGTGATACATACAGGGAATGCAGAAAACCTCCTAAAATGTCAGTATTCGGAAGTTTGACTGCATTTTAGTCCTCAGTGCATCCTGCCCTTTACAAATATTTTACCCTCTAGACTGCCCTCCCTATCCCCATTCACAGAACAGTAGGGCCCAGAGCCAAACCTAAATCATACTTTCCTACTTTTGAAAAAGCATTTCCAGGAGATTGTGCAAGCAACGCCTATAAGCACAGATGTGTGGAAATGCTATATTTGAGAGGCATGTCATAAATGACTTACATCCAAATGTAAATGAGCCCCAAAGCAGTTAGTAAGATTTACTTGTCGATGAAAAGACACTGCTGTTTTTCAGGGCTTGCTCGTGTATTGTGTTTTACAAGAGGTTCCATGTAAGTGGCCAAAAGAAACTTTATTTAAAAATGTATGTAGCTATTGGAAGCATTGTGCCAACCAACTAGTTAAAAGCCTGTCAAAATGATGGACACCATGGGCGGTTTATATTAGGAGTAGATATTAGGCGCTACTCACACAGGAGCTGGTGTGTGTGTGTGTGTGTGCGTGCGTGCTTGCGTGCGTGCGTGCGTGCGTGTGTAGCATTAACCTTTTATAGATATAGGTGCTGTATATCTGTATTGGGCAGGGTATAATGATGCTGCACTATATACACCAGTACTGGCATGTCTAAGCTTACCAGTCCCCGCACAGCTCCCTGCCAGTCTGGGGGGTAGAGGACACCAGTAGCCACAATCAGCTGTCTGGAGGGTCTGGGCATGGCCTGCCCAGGGTCTGGGAAGGGCGAGCACAGAACTCTGCCCTTCCGTTGGTGTGCAATATATATAAAGCAGCTGAGCCGGTTATCTGCCTCCTTCTTCTCACCCGCATCATCTGCAGCCCAAGCACCGACCTCTCCTTCTCCCGGTCACTGCACTGCTCACCGGATGCAGAGACTGATTCACCTTCTCCCACTGCTGGTAAATGGTCACATGTGTCCCCAATGCCTCCACTCTGAGCACTGCGAGACTGTCTGGTGGTTCCTGCATCCGTTTCCTGGTTACTGCTGCTACTTGTTGCTGAGTCCCGGGATGGCAAGTAACCTGGGGTTTCAGCTTAGTGTATGGAGGAGGGAGTGCAGAGTATGCTATATACTGTGGGAGCAGTATATGGAGAAGCTGGGTGCCATGCATATAGGGGGCACTATATGGAGGGGTATGGGGGTGCAGTGTATATAAGGACAGTATTTGGTTGGGGGTGCAGTGTACATAGGGAGTGTGTGAGTGAGTGCGTGTGTCCGTGTCACACAGAGGTGACTATATTGAAAAAAATCTGCATCTCTCTCCACTGTCCATACCTGCCCTACCCCCATACTTGCCTAATTTTGAAAACTAGTTTCAGGGAGATTCCAGCAGCAGGACATGCAGCGCTTTCCGTTGGGGGGGGGGGGGGGGGGATAGGGGGTTATGCTCCGCCCAAAGGGTGTGTCTAGGTCCACCTATAAGGGGATTTATTGCCACTCAGGGGTGTGTCCTGATGAAAACTATAGTACTAAAACCAGCCAAAAACAAAAAGAGTAATAATATAGGTACACTAGAGTAATAATAGGTGCACTATATATTACGGTAGTGTGTATTGTACACTGGTGAGAAGAGACGGACGAACAGAAAACCTAAAGTATATACTCTGGTGTGCGATTGTGTGATATAGATATATATATAGCACCATAATGCATTACATTATATACACAGCCAGAGCCGTAAGTGGACATTTTGGTGCCCTGTGCCAGAAATAGAAATGGTGCCCCCCACCCTCTCGAAGTCGGAAAATATTGCAGTACACACGTCACGTACAAACTACACACATATGGCCTCCGTGCTCGTGCTTGTTCTGCCGTACGTGCGCATATTCACAATTTGCATATGGTCGCTCCCGCGGTCCTGAGGAAGTCCCAAGGCATTGTGGGACGAAACGCGTTGACACCATTGAACAATCAGCAGCACACCAGTCCACCGTGATAGAACCTGTTTGGCTTTGGACAGTAAATTTGCAGAGATACCGCTGCCTAAAATCTTCAAAGGGCTCCGTCTTACAATACACTTGGTAATAACCTGCCTGTTAACCCGTCACCTAATTACCATCACGCCGCAGCGTGCAGACAACGAGATCTCTGCGGGTAACTAATTACGAACCCTCCCATTACATCACCCGGGGCGGTGACGGCCTCACCACCGGGAGCGGAGAGACGGCAGCAAACATCTCAGCGGGGAGACGGGTGAGTCCTTTTCCGCTATACGGACACACGTTACACCATACCCGGCGCGGTGATAGCCTCACCACCGGGATAGGAGAGACTATTAATCACAATTGTGAGATTTACAGACAACGGTCTTCAGTCTATTCTGAACAAAAAACTGTGGCCGGGACGCCGGCACTTATAGCCATCACCTATAATTGTGTGGATCTTTTAAAGGAGTGCAATTGCTGATCTATACTGCTTCTAAAGAGGACATTTTAGTATTCATATAGATATCAATACAGTTTTTTAAAATATAGTTGGTATAATAGATAGCCATGTATTTTGGAATATATTAACCAAATTGATGCTTTTCTAAAACTATACATATGTTTATTTTTACTTTCTGATGGATTATTTGGTTTAAAATAAAATTTATTTTTTATTATTCATAATACAGTCTCCCAACCTCATTTCTGACCACTTCACAGCCATTTTTTCAAAATCAATTTAGATTGCTATATCGTTATAACATACAATTATATTATACATTCTTAAGCGCGATGTTTTATAGATCTTTTTACATTATATACACAGCCAGAGCCGTAAGTGGACATTTTGGTGCCCTGTGCCAGAAATAGAAATGGTGCCCCCCACCCTCTCGAAGTCAGAAAATATTGCAGTACACACGTCACATACAAACTACACACATATGGCCTCCGTGCTCATGCTTGTTCTGCCGTACGTGCGCATATTCACAATTTGCATATGGTCGCTCCCGCGGTCCTGCGTTTAGCGTGTGGTATGAGTATTTACGGTAGTATTTGTAAGCGCATGGAAAAGCCATAAAAACACATTACATATTTCATCCAAATAGTGCACAATGTACACATAGTCTCCCTGCACCACACCAGCGAGTTACACTTGTTTAAATGGTATACGAACAAAGGGATTCACCTTTACAGGATAGGAGGGGACAGGACTAGGTTATAAGGTGGTGTTTGGTATCCAGCTGTAGGGTATTTTAAGAGCAATATTCCGGTGTTAGTTTGCAGAAGATCGCACGCTCCTGCGAATAGTTATGCGCAGGAGCAGAGTATAAATATTAACTGTATTTACTGTACACTTGATATGCGGTGGGAACCCAGAGGATAACATCTGCAACTGCACCTGGACCAGACATCGCCCATCTATTCAAACTGACCTATGACCTCTCCTGTACTGTAAATGACCATCCCTGTGTCCAATGGACAAAGAGATTACAGTATCCATTGTGTTGGGTTTTGGACAAATGTATAAATAGCCAGCTGCAGGCCAGGTCACTCTCACAATCTCTGAAGATCATCACCCTTGATGACTGAGGACCGGACCGGGAAGCGCAGGCGAAACCAATCGTATGTACCATTGACTGTAGCCATTTTCTTATTGTATTGTATTGTTATTATTGTAACCCACTGCTAGTAAAGAACCGTTGGTGGGTCAGATCCCAACATAGTCTTTTGAAATACAAATTGGTGTTGTGTCTCTCTTTCCCTGCTTGTGTTATATAAGTGTAATCTAGTCACACGTGTAGCTGCAAAGTGCTCACGGCATGTCTTTGTGTGTGTATGCACCGCATGTACTTTGTACGGCCATCGCGGCGTGTGTACGCAAAGTGCGTACACGGTACGGGGCTTTGTACGCTAATTGTGTAAAAAGTACGTAGGCTAAGGATTGATTACAGCAGCCGCAGCGGCTCCATATTAAAGTGTATGAAGTGTGTTTAAAGTATAGCTTTTTAGTCCTGTAAGTAAATCAACATTTACAATTGGGGGCTCGATCCGGTTTTCACATGCTCACAGGCTAGCAGGTCATAGCAGACTTTAATCTATCAGCAAAGGGTGAAAAGATATCTACGTTAAACCTTTTCCTGGTTGGTGGATGTTCTAAAAACCCTATTTGTGTGCTGTTAGATTGCGTCTGCTCTGTCTGGCCTGCAGAGGTGCTGATAGAACCCGTAGGTAAACAGGAAAAAAGCTATTTAAAAATCTGTGTAATTTTTTTTGGCGCCAAAAGCGTAACAAAGCGTACCAATATTTTGCATACCACCTCCCACATAGTGTTGCCATAGATTATTAGTCATTTCAAAACCTGTGTGAAATCGGATACATTTGTTTGCTATATAGATAAATTTGAAGTAAATGTATTTAAGGGAATAATTATAAAAACACAAAACGCAGTTCTGGCCCAGTCATGAAGGGTTATACAGAGCAAGTGTGGGTTGTGATATGTGAGTGATTATAGTTGGCATTGCTCACATTTATAGAGATTGTGTGATTTGTTTTATTGCGGACGTACGTTTGTACACGTGGTCCGGACAAAGTACAGGAGAGCGATTGTGGCGTAAAAGGCACGCTGGTCACGTGTTTACGCAGGTTGCGTAGGAATACGGACGCTAAGTACAAATTACACTATATTTGTTCAAGTAAAGGCGGGATAGTATACATTTAATACAATAGCACATAACTATCCGATTTCAAAAGCAGGTTACTCTAAAATTTAGTTTAAAAACTGTAAGCACCTCTTGAAAAAAACTACTGACCTAAAGGGAGTAAAAATTTTCTGTACAGAAAAGAAAAACAAGGTGTATTTGAGTGAGTGAAAGTGGAGTGAGAGGATTTGAACCCCGGAAATTCGGGTCCCGTGGGTACACCAAGTGAGTGGAGACTTGGTGGCGTGAGACGGCTGACTCACGTTAATAAAGGTAGAGATAATACGCAAATCGTGAGGTGATTTGTAGAGGAGCGTGATATAGAATTGTGCATTGTGCAGAAGTATAGAAATTGTGAATTGAAGTTTAAAGGTTTTGTATTACGCTTCGGCTGAGGTTTCGCAGCTTGTGATTAGATTCCAGTGGTCGTAGGGCGGATAGGTAACAAGTACCTATACGCTGTGCGATTGGACCGCATGTTTGTGGGTGCGATACATAGCGCAACTTGATACCCTTTTACGAGCTTTTGCGTAAAATCGCGGTATCATTAGCGCTGTGTAGAGCATACGCAAGCGTGATTTGTGTAAGTCAAAAAGGGAAGTTTTCGTTGGTCTCTCTCAGGAAAATCTTCAACGGCGGATATTCGCTGGAAAAGGTAAATTACTCCTAAAACTTCCAGTGAATAGAAGCTAGTTAGGGCCTCACTGGGTATGCGGTGGTCACTATTGGAGTGAGTCGTGGTACGTCAGTGGAGAAAGAGCGAGTGAAAGCGCTAGGTGTCTTTCACCATCTATTTGCGGTGTGCATTGGGGATTGCGTTTATTGGCAAAAAGTCCGTGATGGGATCCAATTGCACAAGCAGTGGGCGTTTGGTAGCTAGGGTTCAGGCAGAAGAGTTGGGACCGAGAAGGTCAGAATTGCGGCCGAGAGGGTCAGCAAGGTTTATTATGTGTGAAAAATATGGTTCACACATGGAGGCTTTTTGCAATGAGTGGGTGCGTATGACTGTGAAGATAGGGCCCCATTCCCAAAAGTTGGCAGCTTTGAATCAGAGGTGTTACAGAACATAAGGATTAAAGTATGTCTGATTAAATCCAGAAAACAAAGGGTCAGACATACAAATTGTTTAAACCCATGGCAGCAAGAGGGGGAGATGCAGAAGGATCTGGCTTGCACAGCAAGTTCCAAATCTAGCGGGAAAGCGATTGCGAGCGCACCACCACCACCATATATTGATGGGGAGAAGTTGGCTACAAGCAATGGTGCATCGGTAAAGGATAGGAAAATGATTGATAAATGTGTTAACCCTAACCTTTACCCTTGCCAGTTGTATCCCATTCTAAACTTTCCCCAGGACTGTGAGCAGGAAGATGAGCCCAGCACGATATCGGCACTCTCTCTAGCAGCCACCATACAGGACACCCAGGTGGGCACGGCCCAAACACCAAGAGTTGTAGCAAGGCCCCCTAGCGGAGGGATAAGTGAGGTCGTGTCCACAGGTAAGTACGGCACCATACACTATGCAGAGACAATAGCTCCCCACATTATAGAGTCAAGCCAGAATTATGTAGTTGAATTAAATCCTGTCAGGATGATTGCAGTTCCCAACGGGAATACTGACACTCAGGGGTTGACTCCCATCAGGAACATTGCCATGCATTGTCCCTGGTCCCGGGCAGAGTTAAGGTCAATTATGTCAGAATTTCCCGATCCCAGAAAAGATCTAGTCGGATGCCAGAGGTTCATTAAAGAGTTAGGTAACGCCCACGAGCCCACAAATAAAGATTGGCGAACAGTGCTACGGGTGTGTTTACCCTCAAATACTGACATCCCGAAATTCATAACGGATTGTAAGTTAGACGCAGAGGTACCTCTCACTGACGGATACAATCAGGAGAATGTACGGCAAATCAACCTGCAATTAGGAGTGTATTTACCTACTGTTGTTAAATGGAATAAAATCTTCTCCATAAGACAAAAAGAAGGTGAAATGGCATCCGAATATTTCCATCGAGCACTGCAGGAAATAGCTAGATACACTGGGATTGAGGACATTAAGGATAATGCACATCACAGGCAGGTAGCTGTTTCTGTATTAATGGATGGGTTAAAGGAGGCACTGAGGACAAGGGTGCAAACCTCTCTGCCTAATTGGAGAGGTATCTCGGTGGCTGTGTTGAGAGAGTCCGCTGTCGAGCATGATCGGAACATCAGTAAGCACAGGGAATCGCAAGGGGATAAGCTGATGACGGTAAGTATACATGCTCTTACAGCAAAGCCACATCAGCCAAAACCCCAGACCCCTGATGGTAAGTCACGGTCAATAGTATGCTTCTATTGTAATAAGGAAGGACATTTTGCAAGGGACTGTAGGAATAAAGGGACACATAACGTATACAGACCCCCTAGACCTGAATACGAGCCATACCACAAATCACATAATTGGGATCAGGGACCATATAGGAGAGATTATGAGCCACATAGAGGGACAAGGAGGTACCCACCAAGGAGAGACTGGCTGGCCTCCGAAAACTCACAGCTACCCCCCTCACATATTGTAGCTGCCAATACGCTGTGGGGGGGTCCCACTACACAATAGGGGTTGGGACACACCTGTAGTCTGCAGCCAGTGAAGTTGATTGCTAGCCTTGGTAGTGAACCTGAGGTCATGGTTGATGTAGCTGGTGTACCATTACCTTTCCTTGTAGATACAGGGGCAGCCAGATCAGTGTTGAATTCCACATCAGGTGTAAAAACCACGGGTAAAACGATTTTGGCAATGGGAGTTACAGGAATGGCGCAACAATACCCTTTGAGTAGACCTGCAGAGATTACGATAAGGCCCTTGCAAACCATTCTTTTCTGTTGGCTGCATCGGCTCTGACTAATCTACTCGGCAGAGACTTATTGTGTAAAATGCTGTGTGTCATATACTGTACTCCTGAGGGTGTCTTCTTGGATATACCTGAGAACCATGCTCAAGAAGTGCAAGATATACTAGACACCCCTTAAAGGCTAATGTCGCATTCTACTGTTATAGACACGTGTCCATCAAAGGTAGAGGAAATGATCTCGCAAATACCGGGTTCCCTTTGGACCAAAGGGAACCCGGTATTTGCGAGATCATTATCCTCTGAAGCCAGACGTAGAGTTAGGAGTGTACCCTGTCATAGAGCGGCTGCTACAGCAGGGCATCCTAGTCAGGACGTCCAGCACCGCCAATAGTCCCATCTTCCCTGTGAAAAAGAGTGGGGGGAGGGGTTACAGATTAGTGCAGGATTTAAGTGGGATAAACAAAATAGCTGAGAGCCAATTCCCAGTAGTGCCATTTCCAGCTGTCATCCTCATGCAAATTCCCTCTACTACAAAATTCTTCACTGTCATTGACCTCTGTTCTGCTTTCTTTTCTGTCCCTCTTCACCCTGACAGCCAATACCTCTTTGTCTTTACGTACAGGGGAGTACAGTACATCTGGACTCGGCTTCCCCAAGGTTTCATTGACAGCCCGAGTATTTTCTCCCAGGCCTTGCATGACTGTTTACAATCCTTTCAACCTGAGAGTGGATCAGTGCTAATACAGTATGTCGATGACTTGTTGTTGTTTTCTGACTCACTCGAATCGTCCTTGAAAGATACGAAACAGCTTCTGTTTCATCTTTCCCATACAGGACACAAGGTTTCAAAGGATAAGTTGCAGTTGTGTTGGACCAGGGTCAAATATTTGGGACACTGCTTGACACAAGGACATAGACACCTCACCGCTGATAGAATACAGGCGATTCGCGACATGACTCTGCCACAAACTCAGCAACAAATCCGCACTTTCCTTGGAATGTGTGGGTACTGTCGAAACTGGATTCCAGGGTTCTCTATACTGGCTTTACCTTTGCAAGAAATGGTCTCTTCGAACAAACCGAAACGGATCTCTCACACTGATGAGTCCGAATTAGCGTTTGAGAGACTCAAACAGTGTCTATCACAAGCACCTTATGCCAGATTATGAGAAGCCCTTCGAATTGTATGGTACTGAAAGTGCTAGGTGCGTGGCAGGAGTCTTAACACAGAGACATGGTGATGCCAGCAGACTGGTAGCCTACTACAGTGCACAGTTGGACACTGTAGCACGGTCTCTCCCCACATGCTTGCGAAGTGTTGCAGCGATAGCTTTTCTGGTAAGTAAAAGCGAGGACGTAGTGTTAGGACACGACCTGACCATCCATACACCTCATGCAGTATCAGCCTTACTAAACTCCGCCCAAACCAGACATGTCTCATCTGCTCAGTTTACAAAGTGGGAATTATCACTGATGGCCCCTGTAAACATCACCATTAAGAGATGCAGCTCACTAAATCCTGCAACCTACTTGCCAAGTGTGCCTGGACAGGCACAAAGGGTGGAGGATGAGAATGATGATGGAGGATTTAGTGCAGACACTGATACGCATGATTGTATGGAATACCTGAACCAAACTTTCACTGCGAGACCTGACATCAGTGACAACCCACTGGAAGGAGTAGACTTTACCTTCTACACTGACGGTAGTTGCCACAGACAGACGGAATCGGGAGATTTGTGCACTGGATATGCAGTTGTAGATGATGAAGGAATCATAGAAGCTGAACCCCTTGGCCAACCGCACTCAGCACAAGTTGCTGAGCTGGTCGCCCTAACCAGAGCATGTGAATTGACCAAGGGTAAGTCAGCTAATATATACACAGACTCTAGATATGCCTTTGGAGTGGTGCTTGATTTTGGGGCCCTACTGCGCATCAGAAATTTCATGACGGCAGCTGGCACACCTGTAGCGCATGCGTCCCACATCAAAAGGCTTCTGACAGCAATACAGGAACCAGACAGAGTGGCTGTTATCAAGTGCAAAGCACACACTTACAACCAAGACCCAATTTCACTTGGTAACAGCTGGGCAGACGAAGCTGCTAAATTAGCAGCAAGCACCCCCATACAGACGAACATCACATCACTGATGACATTTAACACGGTCAACACACAACAGCTAATTGAAATGCAAAATTTGTGTTCCCTACAGGAAAAGGCGGTCTGGAAGTCGAAGGGGTATGGTCAGGAGTCCTCAGGACTTTGGACAGGTGGACACGGTAAGCCAGTAGCCCCCAGAGCATATCTTCCAAGTCTAGCTGAGGCAGCACACGTTCTGACTCATCTGGGCAAAGAGGGTATGTGCAAGCTGGTAAGAGCCTACTGGTGTGCGTCAGGATTCTCTTCTCATGCAGGTAAGAGAGCAATGACATGTTTTGATCAACAAAAAAGAGAATAGCGCTCATGGGTTCATAGTGAATACCTCATAATATAATCAGAGCCGGTAATTAGATAGAATAAGAAATGTATTAAATATTCTGCTAAAAATAACATCAATGGGTAATGTAACCTATAAATAATTAATACGTCCTATATATTGGGCTAAACATTTGCTTGCTGGCCAGCTATTTTTAAATGGCAAGGATTAATGTTAAAAGCTTCTCTTATGAGAAATTAGTGCACTGAATGAGCTCTGCTGTTCACTGACAGCGTTTTGTTACTTAGTATTAGTCAGTGGAAATAACTGTTGCACACTGAAGAATGTGGAGATGTAATGGCTCTGAGTACTCGTTACAAGTGTCCATTTACCTCCTATGTATAGACAGCGGTGTGGTCCTGCCCCCAATACCGAGCATCCTCGGATATAATTGAGTGTCCACGGGGGTTTCCTTTTCTGTCACCGGCTGAAGATATCAGATTGCTCCACAGGAGGAAATATAAAGGAACACTTGATGCTGACGCTTCATCCAGTGTGTGTAATTCAGCTTGCGGCGGGATGGACAAATGGCAAATTCCGATGGATTCCCGCTCTGCTTGGCCGTGCACCTCCGTCTTTGCCAATGACACTGCTGCAGCTACGGTTGAGTGGGCGGAGACTGACGCGTTTTGTCTCGGAACCACATGACCTTTTCAAAGTAAGAACAAGCTGAGCAAAGTGATGGCTGAAACTGGAATGCTGTGGCCAGAAGCTTTACCACTAGTGTTGTACAGCATCAGAACCACTCCCATGTCTCCGCTTAACTTATCACCCTTTGAAATTCTTTTTGGTCGACAACCTCATGTAATGAGGATGATTTGAAATGCAATAATGAAATAACTGTGAAATATTTGGTTAGGATGAGCCGGCAGCTGAGAAATCAACAAAGAAATCTAAAGCTGGTGATTCTTGACCTACCGAACAGTAATTGTCATGACATTGAGCCTGGGGATTATGTGATGATTCAAAATTTCTTACGCTCAGGTTGCCTCATAGACAGGTGGGAAGGACCATACCAAGTCTTGTTAACCAGCACGACACCACTAAAGGTCGCCAAAAGAGAGACTTGGGTCCACTCGTCCCACTGCAAGAAGGTAGCTGACCCAGAGAGAACTCGTGACAAAGAGCAAGGTGAAGAGAACCTCGTATCACTAGAGTGTTTGTTCCGGGAAAGTTGAGAGGCAGGACTGTTGAATGGCACCTGAGCGCGGAGAGCAACAAGATCAAGGACGGTTGTCGCACCATTTTCTTTTTTCACCCCCCCTGCATTTTCCTTTCTTTTCTCCTCCTTATTTTCCTTCTTTCCCCTAACGAAATGGATCTATCACAAGAGACTGCGTTTCGGGTTCTACTAGTAATTCTGTTTTTGACCAGGACAATTTGTTTTGGTGAGGGTCCCAGAGAGGTCGAGCAGGGATCTGGAATGGGTTCTGATGGCGAGTACAAATTTGAAGGATCTCAGGAGCAGCACATCACTCGAGTAAAGGCTGGTATCAGTAAGCGCTCTGGTAGTCATGGAGTTCGGAGGCAATGTGAAGGGTTATGGGGGGTCATTCCGAGTTGTTCGCTCGTTGACGATTTTCGCTATGCTGCGATTTGCTGCAAACTGCGCATGCACATGGCACGCAGGGCGCATGTGCTTAGTTGTTTAACTAAAAACTTAGCAGATTTGCTGAGGATTCTGCGGCGCTTTTCAGTCGCACTGCTGATCGGTAAATGATTGACAGGAAATGGGCGTTTCTGGGTGGTAACTCAGCGATTTCCCGGATTTTGCTAAAAAACGCAGGCGTGTCAGGGAAAAACGCAGGAGTGTCTGTAGAAACGGGGGAGTGGCTGGCCGAACGCAGGGCGTATTTGTGACGTCAAACCAGGAACTAAACGGACTGAGCTAATCGCAATCTGTGAGTAGGTCCGGAGCTACTCAGAAACTGCTAAGAATTATTTAGTAGCAGTTCTGCTAATTTTTCGTTCGCTATTCTGCTATGCTAAGATACACTCCCAGAGGGCGGCGGCCTAGCGTGTGCAATGCTGCTAAAAGTAGCTAACGAGCGAACAACTCGGAATGAGGGCCATTGTCTGATGAATATTGTATTTGCAGGAATTGTGAGAACATAGTCGAAGATGGGTGCATCCAGAGATGTCAGTCCAACAGTAATATCGATATGGACCGACATCCGTTGAGTGATTACCACTCATTAGTGGGTAAGGTCTTAAACCAGACAGAATGTTGGGTGTGCTCACAAGTACCTCAAGGACAGAGTAAGTCAGGATTAGTTATTCTGGGGAGAGGACACAAAGTCCGAGGGACACTGTACAGGTGTAAGGGAATTAATTTGGAGGTATTAATATATAACCAACCATTCAAGGAAAAAAATAATCAGGACCGAGGAAGGTCCTTGGTAAAATAAATTTAGGTTGGAGGTGCGCCACTAAGCTGGGTTATAGTGTTTTGTCTAGAGGTTATTAGTGTAAGCCACTAGTGGGCCTAACACTAAAAGAAGGGCTTAGTGTGTGGTGCACTCTTTTTGAATTGATTGTACTTTATTAAAATTTAACTTTTATTTCCATATTTTTAAAATAAATCACAGTAATCAGGCATAATTTTTCGTCTGATAGCCTGAAAGTGCAAAAAATGAGAAAATTGCCTGTGGGACTAGAATATCTACATGGTGTCAAAGTCCTTAAATTAAAAGGCAAAAAGAATTAATACAATCTATTAAGCTGAGTGAAATATTGCTAGAATTTGTCAGTGCTGATTAGCTACTGTCATGCTCCCTTTGGAGATTATAGAGTGGTAATAAATCCTATAGCGTTATAGCCTAAATGGCCCTTATTATTTCTGCAAAAACCACTAATCGGTGTGATAGGTGCCTTTACAGGGTGCTAATTCCTGTATTATTTCTAAGGGTAAAAGGGAAAAAGGAAAAACCTTGGAGAAGGTGGGGAAAAAAACAACAATGTGTATTGGTAAATTTAGAATTTTGAAGTTTTTGTAACATACAGTCACCCTTTACACCAGTCCACTGTTCAAGACTGCAGTAACAGTGCTTAATGTGATTTGATACATATTTGCGTCCACCATTTTGCAACAATGTATGGTTGACAAGACAGTGCGTACTGGAGAACAGATAATGAATACTCTGTCTCAAGTCCTCGTGTCAAAAAGAAATCCTGTCAGTAAAAAGTGTGTGGCAGGAAATTAAGAGCCCTTGCTATTACAACTCATATGCATGTAGTGTCGAACACATAAATATAATGATGTATCGGATATTTATGTCACAGAGAAATGGAGAAAATATATATTTCTAAAATATATGGTGAGTATTCTACCAGCTCTTATCACTGTAACCCATATGTGTCTAATATCAAAGCATATATGTGAGCAAAGAACGGCAGTTCTATATCCTTTGCAAGGAAAAGGAAGGGAAAGGTGGTGCAAATTGGGTTGACACAAAGAAAGTTTAACTGAAAAATATATATAAAATATATATAAAAATAAATCACCCTTGATTCAATTGGTAGCGGTGCTGCGATTCCTTCCTACAAATAGGTTATGCAATTACCATGGAGGTTTCTCTCCCTGGTTATAAGCGAGAGGTGCTTATAACGGTTAGCTTATAATTGTAATTACTCTCTGGATCGTTGTTCAAATTATATACCGGCACATCAAAGATTGATTTTTCCTCTGATTGATAACTCCAATCCTTATTATATAGGCACTATTAGCCAAGATAAATAAACTTAGTATATTTCACTCTCTCTCATTCAAAAGAGGAGAAAGCGATAGCTCACAATTAGAATTATTAGATTGGTATTCCTATGCAGGTATCTGTAATATCATTATGAGTTTACAAATAGTACATCCATGTGATGTTATTTATGTAAAGCATGTACTAAAAGATGGATAAGAGCCCCAGGTGTGTGGAAACAGATTCCCTTTCTACTGTTGTCCCATGTGCCATAAAGGGCAGTGAATGGGAACAATGAGAGCGGGGAAGAGCCGTCCACCTAGGGCTGAAGGAAAGGAGCAGTGCGGGCTGCTTCTGCTGTCCACGCTTTAGCATCCCCCTCCCCTGTTGCATGGGAGCATTGCAGGGGGGGCCGCAGATGTTACAAGGTGGATGAGAGAGCAGCCCTGAATCCCTGTTCGATGTCACATGTGGTGTGCCTGTAATGGAATCGGGAAATTTATCCGATGGTTATGCAGAAAAAAGTATCCCAGGAGACGGCGTATGCTACGTGCGCCCCTGTCCAAAGCAAACTGTAGTCTCCATTAGGAAATAGGGAGCCGCTGCGGGAGCCTGGCGCCGGGTCGGGTGTTATTCCCGCACCTCCGTAATAGATATGCGCTCACGTCCCGCTGTCTGATCGATGACGTACGTTTCACAAAACAGCTTGTTCACATCAATGACGCTAATGGGGCAACGCCTTATTTAAGACCAGCGCTGTGGCTTCATAATTAGCTAATCATTCAGGTCATCTAGTAAAGATAACAACTATAGGCCGGGAGGCAATTATTCCATCTCTATCAATGGAGCATTAGAACAGAGAAGAAAAAAGAGAAGAAAGTAGAAAAAAGGAAGGGGGAGGAAGAGGGAGAGGGGAAAGAGGGAAGAAAATCAAATGGAGGGATTATGAAAGTTTAAAATGGGAGATGTATCATAGTATTGGCTTATTTATAAATGCTATATGGGACCCTAATAGAGTGACATGGCATGCGACAAATCGTTAATATATTGTTAACTGCACATGAGCCATTAATATATAGGTACACATATATGTAAAGAGAGTCTGTAGTAGTATGGCCCTGTTAAATGACATAGTGTGCAAGTAATAAGCAATTAGTTGATATATTATTAAGTACACACGAGCCATTGATATTTAGATACACACACATATAAAAAAGGAAGTATATATAATATTATGACCCTCTTAATATATACTTATAGTGCGGCAGTATCACTTGAATCTTGTTGGTGCAATGAAATTTATGCTCCTGTGTTTTGCCCAGAAAAAGAAAAGAGGAAAAAGGAAAAAGCTTATAGTTATTTTTAGAGATGAGCGCCTGAAATTTTTCGGGTTTTGTGTTTTGGTTTTGGGTTCGGTTCCGCGGCCGTGTTTTGGGTTCGAACGCGTTTTGGCAAAACCTCACCGAATTATTTTTGTCGGATTCGGGTGTGTTTTGGATTCGGGTGTTTTTTTCCAAAAACACTAAAAAACTGCTTAAATCATAGAATTTGGGGGTCATTTTGATCCCAAAGTATTATTAACCTCAAAAACCATAATTTACACTCATTTTCAGTCTATTCTGAATACCTCACATCTCACAATATTATTTTTAGTCCTAAAATTTGCACCGAGGTCGCTGTGTGAGTAAGATAAGCGACCCTAGTGGCCGACACAAACACCGGGCCCATCTAGGAGTGGCACTGCAGTGTCACGCAGGATGTCCCTTCCAAAAAACCCTCCCCAAACAGCACATGACGCAAAGAAAAAAAGAGGCGCAATGAGGTAGCTGTGTGAGTAAGATTAGCGACCCTAGTGGCCGACACAAACACCGGGCCCATCTAGGAGTGGCACTGCAGTGTCACGCAGGATGGCCCTTCCAAAAAACCCTCCCCAAACAGCACATGACGCAAAGAAAAAAAGAGGCGCAATGAGGTAGCTGACTGTGTGAGTAAGATTAGCGACCCTAGTGGCCGACACAAACACCGGGCCCATCTAGGAGTGGCACTGCAGTGTCACGCAGGATGTCCCTTCCAAAAAACCCTCCCCAAACAGCACATGACGCAAAGAAAAAAAGAGGCGCAATGAGGTAGCTGTGTGAGTAAGATTAGCGACCCTAGTGGCCGACACAAACACCGGGCACATCTAGGAGTGGCACTGCAGTGTCACGCAGGATGTCCCTTCCAAAAAACCCTCCCCAAACAGCACACGACGCAAAGAAAAAAAGAGGCGCAATGAGGTAGCTGTGTGAGTAAGATTAGCGACCCTAGTGGCCGACACAAACACCGGGCCCATCTAGGAGTGGCACTGCAGTGTCACGCAGGATGTCCCTTCCAAAAAACCCTCCCCAATCAGCACATGATGCAAAGAAAAAGAAAAGAAAAAAGAGGTGCAAGATGGAATTATCCTTGGGCCCTCCCACCCACCCTTATGTTGTATAAACAAAACAGGACATGCACACTTTAACCAACCCATCATTTCAGTGACAGGGTCTGCCACACGACTGTGACTGATATGACGGGTTGGTTTGGACCCCCCCCAAAAAAGAAGCAATTAATCTCTCCTTGCACAAACTGGCTCTACAGAGGCAAGATGTCCACCTCATCTTCACCCTCCGATATATCACCGTGTACATCCCCCTCCTCACAGATTATCAATTCGTCCCCACTGGAATCCACCATCTCAGCTCCCTGTGTACTTTGTGGAGGCAATTGCTGCTGGTCAATGTCTCCGCGGAGGAATTGATTATAATTCATTTTAATGAACATCATCTTCTCCACATTTTCTGGATGTAACCTCGTACGCCGATTGCTGACAAGGTGAGCGGCGGCACTAAACACTCTTTCGGAGTACACACTTGTGGGAGGGCAACTTAGGTAGAATAAAGCCAGTTTGTGCAAGGGCCTCCAAATTGCCTCTTTTTCCTGCCAGTATAAGTACGGACTGTGTGACGTGCCTACTTGGATGCGGTCACTCATATAATCCTCCACCATTCTATCAATGTTGAGAGAATCATATGCAGTGACAGTAGACGACATGTCCGTAATCGTTGTCAGGTCCTTCAGTCCGGACCAGATGTCAGCATCAGCAGTCGCTCCAGACTGCCCTGCATCACCGCCAGCGGGTGGGCTCGGAATTCTGAGCCTTTTCCTCGCACCCCCAGTTGCGGGAGAATGTGAAGGAGGAGATGTTGACAGGTCGCGTTCCGCTTGACTTGACAATTTTGTCACCAGCAGGTCTTTCAACCCCAGCAGACCTGTGTCTGCCGGAAAGAGAGATCCAAGGTAGGCTTTAAATCTAGGATCGAGCACGGTGGCCAAAATGTAGTGCTCTGATTTCAACAGATTGACCACCCGTGAATCCTTGTTAAGCGAATTAAGGGCTGCATCCACAAGTCCCACATGCCTAGCGGAATCGCTCCGTGTTAGCTCCTTCTTCAATGCCTCCAGCTTCTTCTGCAAAAGCCTGATGAGGGGAATGACCTGACTCAGGCTGGCAGTGTCTGAACTGACTTCACGTGTGGCAAGTTCAAAGGGCATCAGAACCTTGCACAACGTTGAAATCATTCTCCACTGCACTTGAGACAGGTGCATTCCATCTCCTATATCGTGCTCAATTGTATAGGCTTGAATGGCCTTTTGCTGCTCCTCCAACCTCTGAAGCATATAGAGGGTTGAATTCCACCTCGTTACCACTTCTTGCTTCAGATGATGGCAGGGCAGGTTCAGTAGTTTTTGGTGGTGCTCCAGTCTTCTGTACGTGGTGCCTGTACGCCGAAAGTGTCCCGCAATTTTTCTGGCCACCGACAGCATCTCTTGCACGCCCCTGTCGTTTTTTTAAAAATTCTGCACCACCAAATTCAAGGTATGTGCAAAACATGGGACGTGCTGGAATTTGCCCATATTTAATGCACACACAATATTGCTGGCGTTGTCCGATGCCACAAATCCACAGGAGAGTCCAATTGGGGTAAGCCATTCCGCGATGATCTTCCTCAGTTGCCGTAAGAGGTTTTCAGCTGTGTGCGTATTCTGGAAAGCGGTGATACAAAGCGTAGCCTGCCTAGGAAAGAGTTGGCGTTTGCGAGATGCTGCTACTGGTGCCGCCGCTGCTGTTCTTGCGGCGGGAGTCCATACATCTACCCAGTGGGCTGTCACAGTCATATAGTCCTGACCCTGCCCTGCTCCACTTGTCCACATGTCCGTGGTTAAGTGGACATTGGGTACAACTGCATTTTTTAGGAGACTGGTGAGTCTTTTTCTGACGTCCGTGTACATTCTCGGTATCGCCTGCCTAGAGAAGTGGAACCTAGATGGTATTTGGTAACGGGGGCACACTGCCTCAATAAATTGTCTAGTTCCCTGTGAACTAACGGCGGATACCGGACGCACGTCTAACACCAACATAGTTGTCAAGGACTCAGTTATCCGCTTTGCAGTAGGATGACTGCTGTGATATTTCATCTTCCTCGCAAAGGACTGTTGAACAGTCAATTGCTTACTGGAAGTAGTACAAGTGGGCTTACGACTTCCCCTCTGGGATGACCATCGACTCCCAGCGGCAACAACAGCAGCGCCAGCAGCAGTAGGCGTTACACGCAAGGATGCATCGGAGGAATCCCAGGCAGGAGAGGACTCGTCAGACTTGCCAGTGACATGGCCTGCAGGACTATTGGCATTCCTGGGGAAGGAGGAAATTGACACTGAGGGAGTTGGTGGGGTGGTTTGCGTGAGCTTGGTTACAAGAGGAAGGGATTTACTGGTCAGTGGACTGCTTCCGCTGTCACCCAAAGTTTTTGAACTTGTCACTGACTTATTATGAATGCGCTGCAGGTGACGTATAAGGGAGGATGTTCCGAGGTGGTTAACGTCCTTACCCCTACTTATTACAGCTTGACAAAGGGAACACACGGCTTGACACCTGTTGTCCGCATTTCTGGTGAAATACCTGCACACCGAAGAGCTGATTTTTTTTGTATTTTCACCTGGCATGTCAACGGCCATATTCCTCCCACGGACAACAGGTGTCTCCCCGGGTGCCTGACTTAAACAAACCACCTCACCATCAGAATCCTCCTGGTCAATTTCCTCCCCAGCGCCAGCAACACCCATATCCTCCTCATCCTGGTGTACTTCAACACTGACATCTTCAATCTGACTATCAGGAACTGGACTGCGGGTGCTCCTTCCAGCACTTGCAGGGGGCGTGCAAATGGTGGAAGGCGCATGCTCTTCACGTCCAGTGTTGGGAAGGTCAGGCATCGCAACCGACACAATTGGACTCTCCTTGTGGATTTGGGATTTCAAAGAACGCACAGTTCTTTGCGGTGCTTTTGCCAGCTTGAGTCTTTTCAGTTTTCTAGCGAGAGGCTGAGTGCTTCCATCCTCATGTGAAGCTGAACCACTAGCCATGAACATAGGCCAGGGCCTCAGCCGTTCCTTGCCACTCCGTGTGGTAAATGGCATATTGGCAAGTTTACGCTTCTCCTCCGACAATTTTATTTTAGGTTTTGGAGTCCTTTTTTTTCTGATATTTGGTGTTTTGGATTTGACATGCTCTGTACTATGACATTGGGCATCGGCCTTGGCAGACGACGTTGCTGGCATTTCATCGTCTCGGCCATGACTAGTGGCAGCAGCTTCAGCACGAGGTGGAAGTGGATCTTGATCTTTCCCTAATTTTGGAACCTCAACTTTTTTGTTCTCCATATTTTATAGGCAGAACTAAAAGGCACCTCAGGTAAACAATGGAGATGGATGGATTGGATACTAGTATACAATTATGGACGGACTGCCACGGTTAGGTGGTATAAAAAAACCACGGTTAGGTGGTATATAATACAATTATGGATGGACGGACTGCCTGCCGAGTGCCGACACAGAGGTAGCCACAGCCGTGAACTACCGCACTGTACACTGGTTGATAAAGAGATAGTAGTATACTCGTAACAACTAGTATGACGACGGTATAAAGAATGAAAAAAAAACCACGGTTAGGTGGTATATAATACAATTATGGTTGGACGGACTGCCTGCCGAGTGCCGACACAGAGGTAGCCACAGCCGTGAACTTCCGCACTGTACACTGGTTGATAAAGAGATAGTAGTATACTCGTAACAACTAGTATGACGACGGTATAAAGAATGAAAAAAAAACCACGGTTAGGTGGTATATAATACAATTATGGTTGGACGGACTGCCTGCCGAGTGCCGACACAGAGGTAGCCACAGCCGTGAACTACCGCACTGTACACTGGTTGATAAAGAGATAGTAGTATACTCGTAACAACTAGTATGACGACGGTATAAAGAATGAAAAAAAAACCACGGTTAGGTGGTATATATTATAATACAATTATGGATGGACGGACTGCCTGCCGAGTGCCGACACAGAGGTAGCCACAGCCGTGAACTACCGCACTGTACACTGGTTGATAAAGAGATAGTAGTATACTCGTAACAACTAGTATGACGACGGTATAAAGAATGAAAAAAAAACCACGGTTAGGTGGTATATAATACAATTATGGTTGGACGGACTGCCTGCCGAGTGCCGACACAGAGGTAGCCACAGCCGTGAACTACCGCACTGTACACTGGTTGATAAAGAGATAGTAGTATACTCGTAACAACTAGTATGACGACGGTATAAAGAATGAAAAAAAAACCACGGTTAGGTGGTATATAATACAATTATGGTTGGACGGACTGCCTGCCGAGTGCCGACACAGAGGTAGCCACAGCCGTGAACTACCGCATTGTACACTGGTTGATAAAGAGATAGTAGTATACTCGTAACAACTAGTATGACGACGGTATAAAGAATGAAAAAAAAACCACGGTTAGGTGGTATATATTATAATACAATTATGGATGGACGGACTGCCTGCCGAGTGCCGACACAGAGGTAGCCACAGCCGTGAACTACCGCACTGTACACTGGTTGATAAAGAGATAGTAGTATACTCGTAACAACTAGTATGACGACGGTATAAAGAATGAAAAAAAAACCACGGTTAGGTGGTATATAATACAATTATGGTTGGACGAACTGCCTGCCGAGTGCCGACACAGAGGTAGCCACAGCCGTGAACTACCGCACTGTACACTGGTTGATAAAGAGATAGTAGTATACTCGTAACAACTAGTATGACGACGGTATAAAGAATGAAAAAAAAACCACGGTTAGGTAGTATATAATACAATTATGGTTGGACGGACTGCCTGCCGAGTGCCGACACAGAGGTAGCCACAGCCGTGAACTACCGCACTGTACACTGGTTGATAAAGAGATAGTAGTATACTCGTAACAACTAGTATGACGACGGTATAAAGAATGAAAAAAAAACCACGGTTAGGTGGTATATATTATAATACAATTATGGTTGGACGGACTGCCTGCCGAGTGCCGACACAGAGGTAGCCACAGCCGTGAACTACCGCACTGTACACTGGTTGATAAAGAGATAGTAGTATACTCGTAACAACTAGTATGACGACGGTATAAAGAATGAAAAAAAAACCACGGTTAGGTGGTATATATTATAATACAATTATGGATGGACAGACTGCCTGCCGAGTGCCGACACAGAGGTAGCCACAGCCGTGAACTACCGCACTGTACACTGGTTGATAAAGAGATAGTAGTATACTCGTAACAACTAGTATGACGACGGTATAAAGAATGAAAAAAAACCACGGTTAGGTGGTATATAATACAATTATGGTTGGACGGACTGCCTGCCGAGTGCCGACACAGAGGTAGCCACAGCCGTGAACTACCGCACTGTACACTGGTTGATAAAGAGATAGTAGTATACTCGTAACAACTAGTATGACGACGGTATAAAGAATGAAAAAAAAACCACGGTTAGGTGGTATATATTATAATACAATTATGGATGGACGGACTGCCTGCCGAGTGCCGACACAGAGGTAGCCACAGCCGTGAACTACCGCACTGTACTGTGTCTGCTGCTAATATAGACTGGTTGATAAAGAGATAGTATACAATACTACTAATATACTGGTGGTCAGGCACTGGTCACCACTAGTCACACTGGCAGTGGCACTCCTGCAGCAAAAGTGTGCACTGTTTAATTTTAATATAATATTATTTATCATGTACTCCTGGCTCCTGCTATAACAACCTGCAGTGCTCCCCAGTCTCCCCCACAATTATAAGCTTTATATACAATACATTGATGTGCAGCACACTGGGCTGAGCAGTGCACACAGACTGAGTCACTGTGTGACTGTGTATCGTTTTTTTCAGGCAGAGAACGGATATATTAAATAAAACAAACAACTGCACTGTCTCTGGTGGTCACTGGTCACTGTGGTCGTCAGTCACTAAACTCTGTCTGCACTCTCTTCTAATCTACAGTATCACAGCAATCTCTCTCTCTCTCTCTCTTCTAAATCTAATCTAAATGGAGAGGACGCCAGCCACGTCCTCTCCCTATCAATCTCAATGCACGTGTGAAAATGGCGGCGACGCGCGGCTCCTTATATAGAATCCGAGTCTCGCGAGAATCCGACAGCGTCATGATGACGTTCGGGCGCGCTCGGGTTAACCGAGCAAGGCGGGAAGATCCGAGTCGCTCGGACCCGTGAAAAAAAAAGTGAAGTTCGTGCGGGTTCGGATTCAAAGAAACCGAACCCGCTCATCTCTAGTTATTTTATAATGGGAGACCCTCATATATTGTTGTTACTTAAGGTGCTGGGGCAGGCTATCTGAGCCAACCGATCCGATATCCTCTGAAACACAGCATTGTTAGACTGTGTTTCTGTACAAGTTATGTTAGTGAACACATATTATTTGGGCTAACAACGTGTGTGTGATGGAGTGATTATGATAAAAATGTGATACGCAGTTATTAATTAAGAGTTGTGAGTGTGAAATGGCATGACGGTTCCTAATAGCGTTCATAATATGGAGATAGAGTATTAGAGTAATTAGAATATGAGAATTTGGAGATGTAAACAGTATATCTCTAAAAATGACAATGCCATGATGACAAGCTGAGCTAATTAATTGTTCATTAGAACTATATTAGATCGTTTAAAAGTAGGAAGAGAGATATTAAGTTAGATAGGAAGAGACAAGGTTGGAAAAGTAATATAAAATTAAAATTAAAAGTAAAAAGAAAAAAGGAAGGATATGCTGTAATAAATTGTGAGAATTAAAGTGAAAATGAAGTGTAAGGGAATAATAATGAAAAGAGGGGTGTGAGAAATATCCATTAGATTAGAGCCTTTAATAATTAGTGAAATGGGAAATATAGTGAAGTGTTGGGCATTGATCCTGGAATCGCAGCAATATGGTGAATAGCACAAAATAAGATGGGAAAATAGCTCCTGGGTATTAGAGTGTATCATTAAACACAAATAGGTACTGTAGTCCAACCATATGATTTAGGAAGTTGGACTTGATGATCGTCGTTCAGGTATTGCTTATGCCTAACTTGGGGATGCACCAAAAAATATCCAACAGATGTAATATAGACTATACAGTTAGACTAAACTTAAACCTACCTAATTAAGCCAAACTACAAAGTATATTAAAAACTAACGAGCAATTGTTATATAAGGTGTAAATATACCATAATTGGGTCATACTCATGGGTGAAATTAATATCCATAAAGATTGGACACTACTAATTGCTTTTAGATAAAAATTAGACCGAATTGTATAATAAAGGTATTAATTTATTAACTATATGTGTAGAGCTTGTGGAATTAGGGTTATATAGCAATTCTTGTCATACGAACTAGATGGAAACATAAGATAAGGAAATAGGGTTATTTAGCAATTCCTATCATATGAACTAGATGGAAACATAGAATAAGAACAAATACGGAATAAAGGGAAGGGGTATTATTTAACCCGGAAACAAATGTGTATGTGAGAGGGGGAGGGGACCTATGAGGACATGGGAGAAATGAAAGTTAAAAAAATGTTAAAAAATGATAATGTATCAGACCAATGAATTTCTAGGGATGGGGATAGAATGGGGTTCAGGTGGGGAGGAAGACCCCATAATTAATGTTTTCGTTTACGCCTCTTGGTGCCATTGTATTTAATTTAAATATCCACTTACTTTCCAATTTTTGCAGTTCTCTAGAAGCGTCACCTCCTCTTATGCCCATCCGTAGTCTCTCAAGACAAAAGAACCTCAGTTCCTGAGGAGACTTTGAGTGTTTACGTTGAAAGTGTTTAGCAACAGAGGTGATTCTCCTGAATCTCATCGAGTCCGCTTCAACATTCCTGATATTGCCCATATGTTCCATTATACATATTTTTACCATTTTGGTGGTCATGCCCACGTACAACATTTTACATGAGCATTGGATACAGTAGATGACATTAGTTGTTTGGCAATTTGAGAATTCTTTCATTAGCAGCTCATTTCCATCCCCATCCCTAATGTCAGGTCTAGTTTCAACATGTGTACAGACTGCACATGAGCCACATGGATATGTGCCTTTGATCGTATCCTCCCATCTTGGAAGACGGCAAAAGTGACTCCTAACCAGTTTGTCCCCAATATTGGGTGATTTATTCCAGCTCATCGATACTGTTGGACCAAGATTGTTTGCCAAGTCAGAGTCATTGAGTAGTAGAGGCCAGTGCTTGTTAATGATCCCCCTGATTTCCTTCCACTCTTGGCAGAAATCACCCACAAACCGTATCTCAGGTTTTATCAAGGAGTCTTTCAATTGTTTTGATCTTTTGCTCTCTTGAAAGATGATAGACTGCCTGTTGGTGTGGAGAAGGGATCTACTGGCTTTTTTAATGCACCTCATACTATATCCTCTCTCTCTTAGCCTTCCTGTTAGTTCCTTACTTTTGATCTTATATGTATCATCATCCGAGCAGTTTCGTCTTAGTCTGAGGAATTCACCCCTAGGGATGTTCTGAACAGTAGCAGGTAAATGTGAGCTGGTACTGAGTAGTAGGCTATTTGTGGCAGTCTTTTTCCTATAGAGTTCTGTTGCCAACATATCATCCTTATCTCTATAGATTCTGAGGTCCAGGAATGGGATGGATTCTCTACTGATCTCATATGTAAGTTTGAGATTAAGATCGTTACTATTCAGCCGTTGAATGAACTCCTTCAGTGACTTGTCGTCACCCTCCCAGATAACAAAAATGTCATCTATATATCGCATCCAAGTTATTATTTTACTTGTAAAGGGTTGCAAGCTGCACCCATCGCTGTTCCACGTATCTGGGTAAAGAATGCGTCGGCAAATGTAAAGATGTTCTTGTGGAGGACAAAGTGCAGCAGACGCAATAGGAAGGAATTAAATTCACTGGGACCTTCCATTTGAAGAAAGTATTCTACTGCGGCGATGCCTCTTGCATGATCTATGCTGCTGTACAGTGACTCCACATCAAGACCTACCAAAAGGTGATTGCCCTCCAATTTAACATCATGTAGTTTCGCAATCACATCCCCCGTGTCACGTGTGTAGGATGGCAAGGCGGTGACATGTTTCCGCAGATGGGTGTCTATAAAGATGCTAGCTTTCTCTGATACACCTCCTATGCCGGACACTATCGGTCTTCCTGGGGGATTGGTCAAGTTTTTATGCACTTTGGGCAAGAGATAGAAAGTTGGGGTCCTGGGATGTTCTACGTGCAGGAAATCATATTCCTGTTGAATGATCACTTTATCCTTCAGAGCTTTGTCAATGAGTCGATTTAGGGTTATCCTACAGTTGTCAGTAGGATTGAACAGTGTCTTAACATAACATTTAGGATCACTAAGTTGCTTCATGGCCTCCTGGATATACATATCTTTTGGCCATAAGACAATGTTACCCCCTTTATCGGAGGGTTTCACAACCACATCCTCCCATTTATTAATCTCATTGAGAGCTCTTTGCTCCCCTTTAGTGAGGTTGTCCGTGTATTTGGATCTCTTTCTTCGTATCCCATCTAGATCTTTGCTGACCATATCCATAAAGATCTTCACCTCTGGACATATTTGGTCTTGTGGGAAGAAGGTTGATCTTTTCTTACAGATGGTTCTAGTTCTTGTTTGGGTCTCTTTCGGGGTGCTTTCCATAGACAGCTCTTCCAGTATCGAGATCATTTCTTGATCTTTTTCCGTAAATTCCTCAGAGACTCTCATCCCCTCATATTCCTGAGTATCATGTGTGCCTCGCGGTGATAGGGAAGAGGATATGGTCAAACTATCCACTTGTTGCATTGTTTTATTGGCATAAAACTTGGTCAGTAATAATTTTCGACAGAATAGCTTGGTATCTTTCTCTAACGTCCTAAGTGGATGCTGGGGACTCCGTAAGGACCATGGGGAATAGCGGCTCCGCAGGAGACTGGGCACATCTAAAGAAAGCTTTAGGACTATCTGGTGTGCACTGGCTCCTCCCCCTATGACCCTCCTCCAAGCCCCAGTTAGATCTCTGTGCCCGAACGAGAAGGGTGCACACTAGGGGCTCTCCTGAGCTTCTTAGTGAAAGTTTTAGATTAGGTTTCTTATTTTCAGTGAGACCTGCTGGCAACAGGCTCACTGCATCGAGGGACTAAGGGGAGAAGAAGCGAACTCACCTGCGTGCAGAGTGGATTGGGCTTCTTAGGCTACTGGACATTAGCTCCAGAGGGACGATCACAGGCCCAGCTTGGATGGGTCCCAGAGCCGCGCCGCCGGCCCCCTTACAGAGCCAGAAGGCAGAAGAGGTCCGGAAAATCGGCGGCAGAAGACGTCCTGTCTTCAACAAGGTAGCGCACAGCACTGCAGCTGTGCGCCATTGCTCTCAGCACACTTCACACTTCGGTCACTGAGGGTGCAGGGCGCTGGGGGGGGGCGCCCTGAGACGCAATAAAAACACCTTGGATGGCAAAAAAATGCATCACATATAGCTCCTGGGCTATATGGATGCATTTAACCCCTGCCAGAATCCATAAAAAAGCAGGAGAAAAGTCCGCGAAAAAGGGGCGGAGCCTATCTCCTCAGCACACTGGCGCCATTTTCCCTCACAGCTCCGTTGGAGGGAAGCTCCCTGTCTCTCCCCTGCAGTCACTACACTACAGAAAGGGTTAAAAAAAGAGAGGGGGGCACTAATTAGGCGCAGTATTAACTATACAGCAGCTATAAGGGGAAAAACACTTATATAAGGTTATCCCTGTATATATATAGCGCTCTGGTGTGTGCTGGCAAACTCTCCCTCTGTCTCCCCAAAGGGCTAGTGGGGTCCTGTCCTCTATCAGAGCATTCCCTGTGTGTGTGCTGTATGTCGGTACTTTTGTGTCGACATGTATGAGGAGAAAAATTATGTGGAGACGGAGCAGATTGCCTGTAATAGTGATGTCACCCCCTAGGGGGTCGACACCTGAGTGGATGAACTGTTGGAAGGAATTACGTGACCGTGTCAGCTCTGTATAAAAGACAGTGGTTGACATGAGACAGCCGGCTACTCAGCTTGTGCCTGTCCAGACGTCTCATAGGCCGTCAGGGGCTCTAAAGCGCCCGTTACCTCAGATGGCAGATATAGACGCCGACACGGATACTGACTCCAGTGTCGACGGTGAAGAGACGAATGTGACTTCCAGTAGGGCCACACGTTACATGATTGAGGCAATGAAAAATGTTTTACACATTTCTGATAATACGAGTACCACCAAAAAAGGGGTATTATGTTCGGTGAGGAAAAACTACCTGTAGTTTTCCTGAATCTGAGAAATTAAATGAGGTGTGTGATGATGCGTGGGTTTCCCCCGATAACAACTGATAATTTCTAAAATGTTATTGGCATTATATCCTTTCCCGCCAGAGGTTAGGGTGCGTTGGGAAACACCCCCTAGGGTGGATAAAGCGCTCACACGCTTGTAAGGGCTCTACCTTCGCCTGAGATGGCCGCCCTTAAGGATCCTGCTGATAGAAAGCAGGAGGGTATCCTAAAAGGTATTTACACACATACTGGTGTTATACTGCGACCAGCAATCGCCTCAGCCTGGATGTGCAGTGCTGGGTTGGCGTGGTCGGATTCCCTGACTGAAAATATTGATACCCTAGATAGGGACAGTATATTTTTGCCTATAGAGCATTTAAAAGATGCATTTCTATATATGCGTGATGCACAGCGGAATATTTGCCGACTGGCATCAAGTCTAAGCGCGTTGTCCATTTCTACCAGTAGAGGGTTATGGACACGTCAGTGGTCAGGTGATGCGTATTCCAAACGGCATTTGGAAGTATTGCTTTATTAAGGGGAGGAGTTATTTGGGGTCGGTCTTTCAGACCTGGTGGCCACGGCAACAGCTGGGAATTCCACGTTTGTACCCCAGGTCGCCTCTCAACATGAGAAGACGCCGTATTATCAGGCGCAGTCTTTTCGTGGACAAGGTTCCTCATTTCTGCCCCGTGACAGAGGGAGAGGAAAAAGGCTGCAGAAATCAGCCAGTTCCCAGGAACAGAAACCCTTTCCCGCCTCTGCCAAGCCCTCAGTATACGCTGGGGCTTTACAAGCAGAATCAGGCACGGTGGGGGGGCCCGTCTCAATGAATTTCAGCGCGCAGTGGGCTCACTCGCAAGTAGACCCCTGGATCCTTCAGGTGATATCTCAGGGGTACAAATTAGAATTCGAGACGTCTCCCCCTCGCCGTTTCCTAAAGTCGGCTTTACCGATGTCTCCTTCTGACAGGGAGACAGTTTTGGAAGCCATTCACAAGCTGTATTCCCAGCAGGTGATAATCAAGATACCCCTCCTGCAACAGGGAACGGGGTATTATTCCACACTGTTGTGGTACCGAAGCCGGACGGCTCGGTGAGACCGATTCTAAATCTAAAATCTTTGAACACTTACATACAGAGGTTCAAATTCAAGATTGAGTCACTCAGAGCAGTGATTGCGAACCTGGAAGAAGGGGACTACATGATGTCTCGGGACATCAAGGATGCTTACCTTCATGTCAAAATTTACCCTTCTCACCAAGGGTACCTCAGGTTTATGGTACAGAACTGTCACTATCAGTTCAGACGCTGCCGTATGGATGGTCCACGGCACCCCGGGTTTTTACCAAGGTAATGGCCGAAATAATGATATTCCTTCGAAGGAAGTGAATTTTAGTTATCCCTTACTTGGACAATTCCCTGATAAGGGTAAGATCCAGGGAACAGTTGGAGGTCGGTGTAGCACTATCTCAGGTAGTGTTGCGGCAGCACGATTGGATTCTCAATATTCCAAAATCGCACCTGGTTCCGACGACGTGTCTTCTGTTCCTAGGGATGATCCTGGACACAGTCCAGAAAAAGGTGTTTCTCCCGGAGGAGAAAGCCAGGGAGTTATCCGAGCTAGTCAGGAACCTCCTAAAACCGAGCCAAGTCTCAGTGCATCAATGCACAAGGGTTCTGGGTAAAATGGTGGCTTCCTACGAAGCAATCCCATTCGACAGATTCCACGCACCAGTGGGACCTGCTGGACAAATGGTCCGGGTCGCATCTTCAGATGCATCAGCGGATAACCCTGTCACCAAGGACAAGGGTGTCCCTCCTGTGGTGGTTGCAGAGTGCTCATCTTCTAGAGGGCCGCAGATTAGGCATTCAGGACTGGGTCCTGGTGACCACGGATGCCAGCCTGCGAGGCTGGGGAGCAGTCACACAGGGAAGGAATATCCAGGGCTTATGGTCAAGCCTGGAGACATCACTTCACATAAATATCCTGAAGCTAAGGGACATTTACAATGCTCTAAGCTTAGCAAGACCTCTGCTTCAAGGTCAGCCGGTGTTGATCCAGTCGGACAACATCACGGCAGTCACCCACGTAAACAGACAGGGTGGCACAAGAAGCAGGAGGGCAATGGCAGAAGCTGCAAGGATTCTTCGCTGGGCGGAAAATCATGTGATAGCACTGTCAGCAGTATTCATTCCGGGAGTGGACAACTGGGAAGCAGACTTCCTCAGCACGACCTCCACCCGGGAGAGTGGGGACTTCACCCAGAAGTCTCCCACATGATTAAAAACTCGACAGGTATTGCGCCAGGTCCAGGGACCCTCAGGCAATAAGCTGTAGACGCTCTGGTAACACCGTGGGTGTACCAGTCAGGGTATGTGTTCCCTCCTCTGCCTCTCATACCCAAGGTACTGAGATTGATAAGATGGAGAGGAGTAAGCTCTATATTCGTGGTTCCGGATTGGCCAAGAAGAACTTGGTAACCGGAACTTCAAGAGATGCTCACGGAAGATCCGTGGCCTCTACCTCTAAGAAGGGACCTGCTCCAGCAAGGACCCTGTCTGTTCCAAGACTTACCGCGGCTGCGTTTGACGGCATGGCGGTTGAACGCCGGATCCTGAAGGAAAAAAGGCATTCCGGATGAAGTCATCCCTATCCTGATCAAAGCCAGGAAGGATGTAACCGCAAAAACATTATCACCGCAATTGGCGAAAATATGTTGCGTGGTGCGAGGCCAGTAAGGCCCGACGGAGGAAATTCAACTGGGTCGATTCCTACATTTCCTGCAAACAGGAGTGTCTATGGGCCTGAAATTGGGGTCCATTAAGGTTCAAATTTCGGCCCTGTCAATTTTCTTCCAAAAAAGAACTAGCTTCAGTCCCTGAAGTTCAGACGTTTGTAAAAGGGGTACTGCATATACAGCCTCCTTTTGTGCCTCCAGTGGCACTTTGGGATCTCAATGTAGTTTTGGGTTCCAAAAGTCACATTGGTTTGAACCACTTAAATCTGTGGAGTTAAAATATCTCACATGAAAAGTGGTCATGCTTTTGGCCCTGGCCTGGGCCAGGCGCGTGTCAGAATGGACGGCTTTATCCTGAAAAAGCCCTTATCTGATTTTCCATTCGGACAGGGCGGAATTGAGGACTCGTCCTCAGTTTCTCCCCAAGGTGGTTTCAGCGTTTCACCTGAACCAACCTATTGGTGGTGCCTGCGGCTACTAGGGACTTGGAGGCCTCCAAGTTGCTAGACGTTGTCAGTGCCCTGAAAATATATGTTTCCAGGACGGCTGGAGTCAGGAAATCTGACTCGCTGTTTATCCTGTATGCACCCAACAAGCTGGGTGCTCCTGCTTCTAAGCAGACTATTGCTCGTTGGATTTGTAGTACAATTCAGCTTGCACATTCTGTGGCAGGCCTGCCACAGCCAAAAATCTGTAAATGCCCACTCCACAAGGAAGGTGGGCTCATCTTGGGCGGCTGCCCGAGGGGTCTCGGCTTTACAACTTTGCCGAGCAGCTACTTGGTCAGGAGCAAATACGTTTGTAAAATTCTACAAAATTGATATCCTGGCTGAGGAGGACCTGGAGTTCTCTCATTTGGTGCTGCAGAGTCATCCGCACTCTCCCGCCCGTTTGGGAGCTTTGGTACAATCCCCATGGTCCTTACGGAGTCCCCAGCATCCACTTAGGACGTTAGAGAAAATAAGAATTTACTTACCGATAATTCTATTTCTCATAGTCCGTAGTGGATGCTGGGCGCCCATCCCAAGTGCGGATTGTCTGCAATACTTGTACATAGTTATTGTTACAAAAATCGGGTTATTATTGTTGTGAGCCATCTTTCAGAGGCTCCTCTGTTATCATGCTGTTAACTGGGTTCAGATCACAGGTTATACGGTGTGATTGGTGTGGCTGGTATGAGTCTTACCCGGGATTCAAAATCCTTCCTTATTGTGTACGCTCGTCCGGGCACAGTATCCTAACTGAGGCTTGGAGGAGGGTCATAGGGGGAGGAGCCAGTGCACACCAGATAGTCCTAAAGCTTTCTTTAGATGTGCCCAGTCTCCTGCGGAGCCGCTATTCCCCATGGTCCTTACGGAGTCCCCAGCATCCACTACGGACTATGAGAAATAGAATTATCGGTAAGTAAATTCTTATTTTTTCCCACTGAAAACGATTGAAACTCTTTTGAGGGGCAAAGGATAGGCCTTTCCTTAAGACTGCATTTTGGTCTTCCGTTAACGTATGTTCAGAGAGATTGATAATTTTAAGAGAGGATTCCTCCGTCAGTATTTCCTGTTGTTTATCTTCCTTCTCGGGTATCTGTGTGTAATCGGAGTCTCCCATCTTTGGGGATCGTGATTTCCTCTTTGTCCCCCTCCGAGTCTTCCTTTTGCGGGGCGGCCCCTGGCCCCCCGCTTTGCCCCTAAAGAAGGGTCTTGTTCAGGATTGAAATGCCTTCTGGGGTCCAAATTCCTGGACTCATAAGTATCCTCTCCTCCTGATGACTCTATTTCAGACGATGTATAGGATTCCTGATATCTTGGTTTGGGGGTAGCCTCTCGCTGTTTCTTGTTGCTCCACCTGAAAATGTTATTACTCAAAAAATCCCTCTTATCCCGTAAGTATTTGGTCCTTTTCCTTTCTATGATGGTGTCCTCATAGCTTTCTAATTCCTTCTCCTGTCTTTCAAATAGCTTCTGGAACTGAATGTCTTTTTCCCAGACTTCCAGACTTTTACTTAGTCTTTCTATCTCCTTGTCACATTCTTCTAAAACCAGATTGTCATGTTTCGCTAGAATGTTCATCAATTCCTGAGAACATTTGAGTAGACAGTTCTCCCATTCTTTATTCAAATGATCAGAAATCAGATTGAACGCTGGGAACAGTCTAGGTCTCAAACCCCTTGGTGAGATTTTGTATTTCATATAATTCCCCAGACTGGTCAAATCCCATCTAGTGCGTATCTGTCTCTGTAATAGTTGTTTAAGTTTAAGCAAATCATCTTCCCATTTAGGATCTATTTCATGTTGAGCTGTATTATCCGGAAATATGTTGCTAAGATCCCCCATTTTACGTCTACCATTCAAAGTGTCTCTCAGAGAGAAATTCGCCATTGTGAGATATCAGTTCTGCTACTTTAGATATCAGATGCCTATTTTATTTAAATACAAGTGTTGTAAATAGATAATTCGTAACCGTGCAAGACGTCCAGAAAACTGAGACTGAGGCTCAGTATTAGGTATAGGTATTCTGGGGAGAGGACACAAAGTCCGAGGGACACTGCACAGGTGTAAGGGAATTAATTTGGAGGTATTAATATATAACCAACCATTCAAGGAAAAATATAATCAGGACCGAGGAAGGTCCTTGGTAAAATAAATTTAGGTTGGAGGTGCGCCACTAAGCTGGGTTATAGTGTTTTGTCTAGAGGTTATTAGTGTAAGCCACTAGTGGGCCTAACACTAAAAGAAGGGCTTAGTGTGTGGCGCACTCTTTTTGAATTGATTGTACTTTATTAAAATTTTACTTTTATTTCCATATTTTTAAAATAAATCACAGTAATCAGGCATAATTTTTCATCAGATAGCCTGAAAGTGCAAAAAATGAGAAAATTGCCTCTGGGACTAGAATATCTACATGGTGTCAAAGTCCTTAAATTAAAAGGCAAAAAGAATTAATACAATCTATTAAGCCGAGTGAAATATTGCTAGAATTTGTCAGTACTGATTAGCTACTGTCATGCTCCCTTTGGAGATTATAGAGTGGTAATAAATCCTATAGCGTTATAGCCTAAATGGCCCTTATTATTTCTGCAAAAACCACTAATCGGTGTGATAGGTGCCTTTCCAGGGTGCTAATTCCTGTATTATTTGTAAGGGTAAAAGGGAAAAGGGAAAACCTTGGAGAAGGTGGGGAAAAAAACAACAATGTGTATTGTTAAATTTAGAATTTTGAAGTTTTTGTAACATACAGTCACCCTTTACACCAGTCCACTGTTCAAGACTGCAGTAACAGTGCTTAATGTGATTTGATACATATTTGCGTCCACCATTTTGCAACAATGTATGGTTGACAAGACAGTGCGTACTGGAGAACAGATAATGAATACTCTGTCTCAAGTCCTCGTGTCAAAAAGAAATCCTGTCAGTAAAAAGTGTGTGGCAGGAAATTAAGAGCCCTTGCTATTACAACTCATATGCATGTAGTGTCGAACACATAAATATAATGATGTATCGGATATTTATGTCACAGAGAAATGGAGAAAATATATATTTCTAAAATATATGGTGAGTATTCTACCAGCTCTTATCACTGCAACCCATATGTGTCTAATATCAAAGCATATATGTGAGCAAAGAACGGCAGTTCTATATCCTTTGCAAGGAAAAGGAAGGGAAAGGTGGTGCAAATTGGGTTGACACAAAGAAAGTTTAACTGAAAAATATATATAAAATATATATAAAAATAAATCACCCTTGATTCAATTGGTAGCGGTGCTGTGATTCCTTCCTACAAATAGGTTATGCAATTACCATGGAGGTTTCTCTCCCTGGTTATAAGCGAGAGGTGCTTATAACGGTTAGCTTATAATTGTAATTACTCTCTGGATCATTGTTCAAATTATATACCGGCACATCAAAGATTGATTTTTCCTCTGATTGATAACTCCAATCCTTATTATATAGGCACTATTAGCTAAGATAAATAAACTTAGTATATTTCACTCTCTCTCATTCAAAAGAGGAGAAGGCGATAGCTCACAATTAGAATTATTAGATTGGTATTCCTATGCACTTATGCAGGTATCTGTAATATCATTATGAGTTTACAAATAGTACATCCATGTGATGTTATTTATGTAAAGCATATACTAAAAGATGGATAAGAGCCCCAGGTGCGTGGAAACAGATTCCCTTTCTACTGTTGTCCCATGTGCCACAAAGGGCAGTGAATGGGAACAATGAGAGCGGGGAAGAGCCGTCCACCTAGGGCTGAAGGAAAGGAGCAGTGCGGGCTGCTTCTGCTGTCCACGCTTTAGCATCCCCCTCCCCTGTTGCATGGGAGCATTGCAGGGGGGCCCGCAGATGTTACAAGGTGGATGAGAGAGCAGCCCTGAATACCTGTTCGATGTCACATGTGGTGTGCCTGTAATGGAATCGGGAAATTTATCCGATGGTTATGCAGAAAAAAGTATCCCAGGAGACGGACGCCGGATCGGGTAGAATCCCCACACCTCCGTATGCTACGTGCGCCCCTGTCCAAAGCAAACTGTAGTCTCCATAGGGAGCTGCTGCGGGAGCCTGGCGCCGGGTCGGGTGTTATTCCCGCACCTCCGTAATAGATACGCGCTCACGTCCCGCTGTCTGATCGATGACGTACATTTCACAAAACAGCTTGTTCACATCAATGACGCTAATGGGGCAACGCCTTATTTAAGACCAGCGCTGTGGCTTCATAATTAGCTAATCATTCAGGTCATCTAGTTAAGATAACAACTATAGGCCGGGAGGCAATTATTCCATCTCTATCAATGGAGCATTAGAACAGAGAAGAAAAAAGAGAAGAAAGTAGAAAAAAGGAAGGGGGAGGAAGAGGGAGAGGGGAAAGAGGGAAGAAAATCAAATGGAGGGATTATGAAAGTTTAAAATGGGAGATGTATCATAGTATTGGCTTATTTATAAATGCTATATGGGACCCTAATAGAGTGACATGGCATGCGACAAATGGTTAATATATTGTTAACTGCATATGAGCCATTAATATATAGGTACACATATATGTAAAGAGAGTCTGTAGTAGTATGACCCTGTTAAATGACATAGTGTGCAAGTAATAAGCAATTAGTTGATATATTATTAACTACACACGAGCCATTGATATTTAGATACACACACATATAAAAAAGGAAGTATATATAATATTATGACCCTCTTAATATATACTTATAGTGCGGCAGTATCACTTGAATCTTGTTGGTGCAATGAAATTTATGCTCCTGTGTTTTGCCCAGAAAAAGAAAAGAGGAAAAAGGAAAAAGCTTATAGTTATTTTATAATGGGAGACCCTCATATATTGTTGTTACTTAAGGTGCTGGGGCAGGCTATCTGAGCCAACCGATCCGATATCCTCTGAAACACAGCATTGTTAGACTGTGTTTCTGTACAAGTTATGTTAGTGAACACATATTATTTGGGCTAACAACGTGTGTGTGATGGAGTGATTATGATAAAAATGTGATACGCAGTTATTAATTAAGAGTTGTGAGTGTGAAATGGCATGACGGTTCCTAATAGCGTTCATAATATGGAGATAGAGTATTAGAGTAATTAGAATATGAGAATTTGGAGATGTAAACAGTATATCTCTAAAAATGACAATGCCATGATGACAAGCTGAGCTAATTAATTGTTCATTAGAACTATATTAGATCGTTTAAAAGTAGGAAGAGTGGTATTAAGTTAGATAGGAAGAGACAAGGTTGGAAAAGTAATATAAAATTAAAAGTAAAAAGAAAAAAGGAAGGATATGCTGTAATAAATTGTGAGAATTAAAGTGAAAATGAAGTGTAAGGGAATAATAATGAAAAGAGGGGTGTGAGAAATATCCATTAGATTAGAGCCTTTAATAATTAGTGAAATGGGAAATATAGTGAAGTGTTGGGCATTGATCCTGGAATCGCAGCAATATGGTGAATAGCACAAAATAAGATGGGAAAATAGCTCCTGGGTATTAGAGTGTATCATTAAACACAAATAGGTACTGTAGTCCAACCATATGATTTAGGAAGTTGGACTTGATGATCGTCGTTCAGGTATTGCTTATGCCTAACTTGGGGATGCACCAAAAAATATCCAACAGATGTAATATAGACTATACAGTTAGACTAAACTTAAACCTACCTAATTAAGCCAAACTACAAAGTATATTAATAACTAACGAGCAATTGTTATATAAGGTGTAAATATACCATAATTGGGTCATACTCATGGGTGAAATTAATATCCATAAAGATTGGACACTACTAATTGCTTTTAGATAAAAATTAGACCGAATTGTATAATAAAGGTATTAATTTATTAACTATATGTGTAGAGCTTGTGGAATTAGGGTTATATAGCAATTCTTGTCATACGAACTAGATGGAAACATAAGATAAGGAAATAGGGTTATTTAGCAATTCCTATCATATGAACTAGATGGAAACATAGAATAAGAACAAATACGGAATAAAGGGAAGGGGTATTATTTAACCCGGAAACAAATGTGTATGTGAGAGGGGGAGGGGTCCTATGAGGACATGGGAGAAACGAAAGTTAAAAAAAAATTAAAAAATGATAATGTATCAGACCAATGAATTCCTAGGGATGGGGATAGAATGGGGTTCAGGTGGGGAGGAAGACCCCATAATTAATGTTTTCGTTTAAGCCTCTTGGTGCCATTGTATTTAATTTAAATATCCACTTACTTTCCAATTTTTGCAGTTCTCTAGAAGCGTCACCTCCTCTTATGCCCATCCGTAGTCTCTCAAGACAAAAGAACCTCAGTTCCTGAGGAGACTTTGAGTGTTTACGTTGAAAGTGTTTAGCAACAGAGGTAATTCTCCTGAATCTCATCGAGTCCGCTTCAACATTCCTGATATTGCCCATATGTTCCATTATACGTATTTTTACCATTCTGGTGGTCATGTTGTCCAGTGCTCATGTACAACATTTTACATGAGCATTGGATACAGTAGATGACATTAGTTGTTTGGCAATTTGAGAATTCTTTCATTGGCAGCTCATTTCCATCCCCATCCCTAATGTCAGGTCTAGTTTCAACATGTGTACAGACTGCACATGAGCCACATGGATATGTGCCTTTGATCGTATCCTCCCGTCTTGGAAGACGGCAAAAGTGACTCCTAACCAGTTTGTCCCCAATATTGGGTGATTTATTCCAGCTCATCGATACTGTTGGACCAAGATTGTTTGCCAAGTCAGAGTCATTGAGTAGTAGAGGCCAGTGCTTGTTAATGATCCCCCTGATTTCCTTCCACTCTTGGCAGAAATCACCCACAAACCGTATATCAGGTTTAATCAAGGAGTCTTTCAATTGTTTTGATCTTCTGCTCTCTTGAAAGATTATAGACTGCCTGTTGGTGTGGAGAAGGGATCTACTGGCTTTTTTAATGCACCTCATACTATATCCTCTCTCTCTTAGCCTTCCTGTTAGTTCCTTACTTTTGATCTTATATGTATCATCATCCGAGCAGTTTCGTCTTAGTCTGAGGAATTCACCCCTAGGGATGTTCTGAACAGTAGCAGGTAAATGTGAGCTGGTACTGAGTAGTAGGCTATTTGTGTCAGTCTTTTTCCTATAGAGTTCTGTTGCCAACATATCATCCTTATCTCTATAGATTCTGAGGTCCAGGAATGGGATGGATTCTCTACTGATCTCATATGTAAGATTGAGATTAAGATCGTTACTATTCAGCCGTTGAATGAACTCCTTCAGTGACTTGTCGTCACCCTCCCAGATAACAAAAATGTCATCTATATATCGCATCTAAGTTATTATTTTACTTGTAAAGGGTTCGTTGATCTCATTGAACACCACCTCCTTCTCCCACCAGCCCAAATATAGGTTGGCATACGTGGGTGCGCAAGCTGCACCCATCGCTGTTCCACGTATCTGGGTAAAGAATGCGTCGGCAAATGTAAAGATGTTCTTGTGGAGGACAAAGTGCAGCGCAGTAGGAAGGAATTAAATTCACTGGGACCTTCCATTTGAAGAAAGTATTCTACTGCGGCGATGCCTCTTGCATGATCTATGCTGCTATATAGTGACTCCACATCAAGACCTACCAAAAGGTGATTGCCCTCCAATTTAACATCATGTAGTTTCGCAATCACATCCCCCGTGTCGCGTGTGTAGGATGGCAAGGCGGTGACATGTTTCCGCAGATGGGTGTCTATAAAGATGCTAGCTTTCTCTGATACACCTCCTATGCCGGACACTATCGGTCTTCCTGGGGGATTGCTCAAGTTTTTATGCACTTTGGGCAAGAGATAGAAAGTTGGGGTCCTGGGATGTTCTACCTGCAGGAAATCATATTCCTGTTGCGTGATCACTTTATCCTTCAGAGCTTTGTCAATGAGTCGATTTAGGGTTATCCTACAGTTGTCAGTAGGATTGAACAGTGTCTTAACATAACATTTAGGATCACTAATTTGCTTCATGGCCTCCTGGATATACATATCTTTTGGCCATAAGACAATGTTACCCCCTTTATCGGAGGGTTTCACAACCACATCCTCCCATTTATTAATCTCATTGAGAGCTCTTCGCTCCCCTTTAGTGAGGTTGTCCGTGTATTTGGATCTCTTTCTACGTATCCCATCTAGATCTTTGCTGACCATATCCATAAAGATCTTCACCTCTGGACATATTTGGTCTTGTGGGAAGAAGGTTGATCTTTTCTTACAGATGGTTCTAGTTCTTGTTTGGGTCTCTTTCGGGGTGCTTTCCATAGACAGCTCTTCCAGTATCGAGATCATTTCTTGATCTTGTTCCGTAAATTCCTTAGAGACTCTCATCCCCTCATATTCCTGAGTATCATGTGTGCCTCGCGGTGATAGGGAAGAGGATATGGTCAAACTATCCACTTGTTGCATTGTTTTATTTGCATAAAACTTGGTCAGTAATAATTTTCGGCAGAATAGCTTGGTATCTTTTTCCCACTGAAAAGTCAGGATTAGTACCATACCCTTTAGCAATAGATGAGGTTCTCGAATTATGGGGTGGGAGACCGGTGGACAAGAAATTCAATATATCTAGGCCCCCTAGCTTGAAGCTCCACCAGTACAACATAGATAGGTCCCTGTTGTGTTTTAATATTTCCAATTACCGAAACAGGAAATTGGGAAGTGACATGGAATAACCAGACAATGACTTTTTCACACAGAGCTGATAGGTTTCCTATCGACTCTGAACTTGTACGCAAGATAGCCAACAGTGGAAAGTATTTTCTGTACCGGTATACACGTGGAAGCAAGACCATGTGGGTTGGAAAAGTATCGTCAGGGTATTGTGCCCATAACATCCAGCCCGATACTTGTACTAAACAAATGAGAGAACTAGGGATTGGTTTCTTTACCTGGAAAGTTTGCAATATGGTGATGTTACATTTTGTCCCCTATGTTCTCCCAGATGATGCCTATTTCATATGTGGGAGGAAAGCGTACAAGTGGTTAACTCTGAGCTCTGAGGGATTGTGTTATATTGGGAGAGTACTACCAGAGGTCATGACCATAACCCACGACAAAATGAAAGACGTTCACCGCAGCGCTCAGACTTCTTATACTCATACTCACTACGAACACATCATCAAGAGACACCTCATAGATAGTGCAGAGCACGCAGCCTCTGATTTGATCCATGAATCCACCGGGATTCAGTTCCTTCTCACATTAGATATTACCCGTACTGCCAGAGGAACTATAAATTATAGGTACGTCCATGCGCTAGCGAACTTGATAGACAATATCACTGAGATGTATGATGACACCTTCAGGTATACTGGAAGGGAGTTACAAGCCTACAAGAAGGAACTGATCCAGCACAGAATGGTCCTTAATTATGTTACAGCCGTGACAGGTGGGTACTGTGTTACTCTGGCAACTCAATATGGTGTGAAGTGCTGTACATATATTACGAACAGCACTGACGACCCCACGGAGATCATCTATCAAAAGATGGACAAGATCTTGCAGCTGAAGTGGGAGTTCAGGAGGAAGCACAATCTTACCTTAGCGACTGTAGGTAATGAACTGACTGGCTGGGTCTCATGGTTGAACCCACGCAAATGGTTCTCAGGGTTAAAATGTAGGCTCAAAATGTCGTTTGTATTTCTCCTATGTATCCTGGGAGTCATCGTAATTATAGGTCTGATATTCAGGTGTGTTCGAATTCTAATGCCGCGCAAGCACAGAACAAATTTGATGAGTCTAAGGAGCGAGAGCGCTGTTACAGCAGCAGATTTAATTTATGATCCCTCAATAGAAACTGTGTTATGCTAAGGATTGCAAATTAATTTCATGGCCTGTTTCTTTCACCCGTTTTTTCTCTGTCTCCCCCTCTGCCCAGATACATCCAACCGGAAAAGACATCAACCCTACCCAAAATGTTTATGTGAATGTATTTTTATATATGTGTCTTATCTTCATCTCTGCAACCTCCAGTTAATGGCACACATTGTTGACAGGTGATATCCACATATACTAGCACTCACATATGTTCCCCCTCCATGTATCATCAACTAAATGTGCACCCCGTTTGTTGGAATAAGAAGCCGAAAAGAGCTTGGTAGTGTTTGTTTGCCCAGTTACAGACCCTTAATATGGGATGAGAAGGATTTAATGTATACTTCGCAATACCTCGAAGCTTATTACATATACGGCACGATGATACATACCCCTCAGACATGGATTCATACATAAATGCTTTTTACTATCCCACTAGGTTATACTTTTCCCATCTACAACTCTCCCCCGATCATCCAAGCTTCTGTATATATTGTATAGGTAATATTTTTCTGTTTATTGATTAGTTAGTGGCAGTTATTGATGACTGCCAAAGGGTGGACTGTCGAAATCGAAAAATATTGCAGTACACATGTCACGTACAAACTACACACATATGGCCTCCATGCGCGTGCTTGTTCTGCCGTGCGTGCGCATATTCACAGTTTGCGTATGGTCGCTCCCACGATCCTGCAAATTAGCACGTGGTATGAGTATTTACAGTAGTATTTGTAAGCGCATGGAAAAGCCATAAAAACACATTACATATTTAATCCAAATAGTGCACAATGTACACATAGTCTCCCTGCACCACACCAGCGAGTTACACTTGTTTAAATGGTTTAAGAACAAAGGGATTCACCTTTACAGGATAGGAGGGGACAGGACTAGGTTATTAGGTGGTGTTTGGTATCCAGCTGTAGGGTATTTTAAGAGCAATATTCCGGTGTTAGTTTGCAGAAGATCGCACGCTCCTGCGAATAGTTATGTGCAGGAGCAGAATATAAATATTAACTGTATTTACTGTACACTTGATATGCGGTGGGAACCCAGAGGATAACATCTGCAACTGCACTTGGACCAGACATCGCCCACCTATTCAAACTGACCTATGACCTCTCCTGTACTGTAAATGACCATCCCTGTGTCCAATGGACAAAGAGATTAAAGTATCCATTGTGTTAGGTTTTGGACAAATGTATAAATAGCCAGCTGCAGGCCAGGTCACTCTCACAATCTCTGAAGGTCATCACCCTTGATGACTGGGGACCAGACCGGGAAGCGCAGGCGAAACCAAACGTATGTACCATTGATGTAGCCATTTTCTTATTGTATTGTATTGTTATTATTGTAACCCCCTGCTAGTAAAGAACCGTTGGTGGGTCAGATCCCAACATAGGGGGTCATTCCGAGTTGTTCGCTCGGTAAATTTTTTCGCATCGCAGCGATTTTCCACTTAGTGAGCATGCGCAATGTCCGCAGTGCGACTGCGCAAAGTAAATTTGCTATGCAGTTAGGTTTTTTACTCACGTTTTTTTCTTCGTTCTGGTGATCGTAATGTGATTGACAGGAAGTGGGTGTTTCTGGGCGGAAACTGGCCGTTTTATGGGTGTGTGCGAAAAAACGCTACCGTTTCTGGGAAAAACGCGGGAGTGGCTGGAGAAACGGAGGAGTGTCTGGGCGAACGCTGGGTGTGTTTATGACGTCAAACCAGGAACGACAAGCACTGAACTGATCGCAGATGCCGAGTAAGTCTCGAGCTACTCGGAAACTGCACAGAGATGTCTTTTCGCTATATTGCGAATCTTTCGTTCGCAATTTTAAGAAGCTAAGATTCACTCCCAGTAGGCGGCGGCTTAGCGTGTGTAAAGCTGCTAAAAGCAGCTTGCGAGCGAACAACTCAGAATGAGGGCCATAGTATTTTGAAATACAAATTGGTGTCGTGTCTCTCTTTCCCTGCTAGTGTTATATAAGTGTAATCTAGTCACACGTGTAGCTGCAAAGTGCTCACGGCGTGTCTTTGGGTGTGTACGCACCGCGTGTACTTTGTACGACCATCGCGGCGTGTGTACGCAAAGTGCATACACGGTACGGGGCTTTGTACGCTAACTGTGTAAAAAGTACGTAGGCTAAGGATTGATTACAGCGGCCGCAGCGGCTCCATATTAAAGTGTATGAAGTGTAAAGTATAGCTTTTTAGTCCTGTAAGTAAATCAACACTTACAACCCACATGTAAAACAGGGCCTGCGCGCCGAAGGCGCGCCCCAAAAAATATAGGGGCATGGTTTCATGGGAAAGTGGTATGACCACATAATTCACATTACATACCCTGTACAGTAGTGTACATTTGTCACATTACATCACACAGCAGTACCCCTTATACACATTATGTGTGACAGACCCTTATATACACCATACGCCAGGTAGCCTCTTACGCACATCACGCCAGGTAGCCTCTTACACACATTACCCCAGGTAGAGTCCCTTATACATACTACGCCAGGTGGAGCCCCTATACCTGAGAGAGAGAGACTGTGTGTGTGTGTATGTGTGTGTCACACCATGATAGACAGCAGCGCTTCAGCAAGACCCACAGCTCCATGTCTCACCCGCCTCTGCGAGCAGCTCTGGGACCCGCTGCTCCATGTCCCCTCATATTACCACAGTAATACATTACATTACATTTTACAAATCCCCCCCGCCCCCCATATTACACACACATTACATTACACACACACCCATATTACACTCAGTGGCACATTACGCTACACCCCCCATATTACACGCAGTAACACATTACATTACACCCCCCCATATTACACGCAGTAGCACATTACATTACATTACACCCCCCCATATTACATGCAGTAGCACATTACATTACATTACACCCCTCCATATTACACACAGTGGCACATTACACTACCCCCCCCCCCCCATATTACACGCAGTAGCACATTACATTACATTACACCCCTCAATATTACACACAGTGGCACATTACACTACACCCCCCCCCATATTACACACAGCAGAACATTACACTATACCCACCCATATTACACACAGCAGCACATTACACTACCCCCCCCCCCCATATTACACTCAGTGGCACATTACATTACACCCCCCCATATTACAGCAGTAGCACATTACACTACACCCCTACACACAGCAGCACATTACATTACTACCCTCCCAATAGCCCCAGCTGACACAGTACACACCTGGTTTGTTGCTCCCTGAGTCCCTCCTGTGAAGAGCAGGGAGTGTGTGGTGGGGGAGGTAGCACAGGGCAGACACAAGCAGGAAGGCTGGGCTGTGTCACGCTACCTACTGTACTGTTAGTGTTGTGGGCGGGGCCAACCCTGGCTGCCGGGTCATGTGCTCCCCTGCACACTACAGGTGGCTGCTGTGCTCATTCTTCATATCCTGCTGCAGATGCACAGAGCTCTCTCAGGACACAGTGTGCCTCTCCCCTGCTGCCCCCCCGCGCATTTCCGGACTTGCGCATGCGCAGTCTGAATTTACGGGGATGGAGACTTTGAAAATCGGGAGGGCTGACAAGGTATGCGGGGCAGCGGGAGGCTCATGCAAAAATCGGGAGCCTCCCGCGTAGGCAAGTCTGCCTACCCCACTCCACTCTCCTCCCCTGTCACTATCTAACCCAACCCTTCCCCCCTCTCTCCCCCATGTCCTATCTGCCCCTAACCCCCTCTCTCCCCAGTACCTATCTGCCCCAAGCCTCCTGCCCTCTTTCTTTCTCCCGTAGTCTCTATTTGCCCCTACCCCACTCTCCGCCCCCCAGTCCCTATCTGCCCCTACCCCCACTCTCTCTACCCAGCCCCCTCTCTCCGTATGCAGCAAGTGTGAAACAGTAAGATCCATATTATTAATATTACCAGCAGCAGGTTAGAAGGCTGTAACATCTCCTTGCAGTATCACTTATTAATATTACCAGCAGCAGGTTAGAACTGAAGGCTATATCCTCTCCCTGTAGTTTCACTTTCAGTTTGAGCTGTCTCAGATAACAGAGGTGATAAGCAGAGCTGGCTTTTATTATATAGGATCAGAGGCGGATTTAGACCTCATGGGGCCCTAAGTGAAATACCGATTTGGGGCCCCCCTACCAGGGCCGTTTCTAGCTAATTTGGCTCCCAGTGCGAGATTTCAAAATGTGCTCCCCCCATTCACAGGGGAAAAAATGCGCCCCCCATAGATATAAAAAGGAAAAGTATGCGCGCGCGCTCCCGGCAAGGGTGTGTGACCTCGTTAAAAGGGGTGTGGTCTCGTTAAAATGGGCGTGGCCTCATCTGATCTCATCATCACGGCCACCACAGGGTAAAAAAAAACAGTCCCCGTTTTACACGGTACGGCAGGCACGTGTCCCCATTTTACACATTGCGGCAGGCACATGTCCCCATTTTACACATTACGGCAGGCACGTGTCCCCATTTTACACATTGCGGCAGGCACGTGTCCCCATTTTACACATTGCGGCAGGCACGTGTCCCCATTTTACACATGTCCCCATTTTACACATTGCGGCAGGCACGTGTCTCCATTTTACACATTGCGGCAGGCACGTGTCCCCATTTTACACATTGCGGCAGGCAAGAGTCCCCATTTTACACATTACGGCAGGCAAGAGTCCCCATTTTACACATTGCGGCAGGCACGTGTCCCCATTTTACACATTGCGGCAGGCATATGACCCCATTTTACACATTGCGGCAGGCACATGTCCCCGTTTTACACATTGCGGCAGGCACGTGTCCCCATTTTACACATTGCGTCAGGCACATGTCCCCATTTTACACATTGCGGCAGGCACATGTCCCCATTTTACACATTACGGCAGGCACGTGTCCCCATTTTACACAGTATGACAGGCAAGTGTCCCCATTTTACACATTGCGGCAGGCACGTGTCCCCATTTTACACATTGCGTCAGGCACGTGTCCCCATTTTACACATTGCGTCAGGCACATGTCCCCATTTTACACATTGCGTCAGGCACATGTCCCCATTTTACACATTGCGGCAGGCACATGTCCCCATTTTACACATTGCGGCAGGCACGTGTCCCCATTTTACACATGTCCCCATTTTACACATTGCGGCAGGCACGTGTCTCCATTTTACACATTGCGGCAGGCACGTGTCCCCATTTTACACATTGCGGCAGGCAAGAGTCCCCATTTTACACATTACGGCAGGCAAGAGTCCCCATTTTACACATTGCGGCAGGCACGTGTCCCCATTTTACACATTGCGGCAGGCATATGCCCCCATTTCACACATTGCGGCAGGCACATGTCCCCGTTTTACACATTGCGGCAGGCACGTGTCCCCATTTTACACATTGCGGCAGGCACGTGTCCCCATTTTTCCACATTATGGCAAGCACGTGTCCCCATTTTACACAGCACGGCAGGCACATGTCCCCATTTTACACAGTACAGCAGGCAAGTGTCCCCATTTTACACAGCACAGCAGGCACATGTTCCCATTTTACACAGCATGGCAGGAAAGTGTCCCCATTCTATACAGTACGGCAGGCAAGTGTTAAGTGGGGGGAGGGGGAAGGAAGGTAGAGGGAGGGGGGAGAGAGATATACAACTTACATATCAAGACGATCTTCCCGCTCCTCGGGCGGGCCGCCTCTCCTTCCTCGCGCCGGCCGCCGGCGCCTCCTCTTTCCAGCTTGGCTCCCCCTCCTCTTCCCGGGTACTCCTGCTCGGGGGCGGAGTTTCATGGATTGACGCGGTTGCGTCGTGATGTCACAACGCAACCGCATCATTCCGCGAAACTCCGCCCCCCGAGCAGGAGTACTCGGGAAGAGGAAAGAGGACGGAATCAGGGACCCGTAAAGTGCCGCGGCGGGCGCTCTGTGCGGTTGCACGGCTCGCCCGCCGCAAGAAACGGCACTGCCCCCTACCTCAAACAATCCATAGCACTATATTTTTGTTCTGACTTATGCCCCCTTACATTACAGATGGAGTTCCATCTGTGCCTGGGTCTATCACCGCGTCTGGGGCGCGCACGTGTCCGTGACACGCATGCACCCCATTCACTAGAATGAGTGCGTCTGTGTGCACTCCCGGCGGGGCTAAGCGGTGACCAATCAGACAGAGAGTGCCCCATAGAGGTACTGTGTGCGCGCGCGCCCAAAAAATGGGTGTGGCCAATTAAAGTGGGACGTGATACACAGACATATGCCCCCAATAGTGCAGTGCCAGATCCACAATTGCCCCCACAGTGCCAGATCCACATTTGCCCCCACAGTGCCAGGTATACAAATGCCCCCACAGTGCCAGGTATACAAATGCCCCCACAGTGCCAGATCCACAAATGCCCCCACAGTGCCAGGTATACAAATGCCCCCACAGTGCCAGATCCACAAATGCCCCCACAGTGCCAGATCCACAAATGCCCCCACAGTGCCAGGCATACAAATGACACCTGTGGGGGCAATTGGGGATCTGGCACTGTAGGGGCAATTGTATACCTGACAGGTATACAAATGCCCACACAGTGCCAGATCCCCAATTGCCCCCACAGTGCCAGGTAAACAATTGCCCCCACAGTGCCAGGTATACAAATGCCCCACAGTGTCAGCCAATTGCCCCCACAGTGCCAGGTATACAATTGCCCCCACAGCAGTGCTGCAGCTGCTTACCGCTACTGAGCTGCTTCTGCTCCTCCGGCTGTGATGTGAGGGTGTCAGGAGGAGAGCTCAGAGTGCGGGTGCAGGGCTATGTCTGGTGCCGGCGTGTAGGACTTCAAACAAGCCGCCGGTTCATGAGCCAATCAGAGCTCGCGGACCGGCAGCGGCGGCTCCTGATTGGCTGCCGGTCCGCCAGCTCTGATTGGCTCACGAACTGGTGGCTGGTTTGAAGTCCGCTACACGCCGCCAGACATAGCCCCGCTGGCGCGCTCTCCTCTCCTGACAGCTGAGACACGTTGCCGCCGGACTGAGCGGCAGTGTGTCTCAGTGACTCAAGCGGGGAGCCCGCTTCGGGCCCCGCCGGGCCCTAGGCAACCACTTTGGTTGCCTAGCGGTAAATCCGCCTCTGTATAGGATACAGGGAAATGGAACCCATTTGAATGTATATACCTCTGATTTCTTTTTTTCCTCAATAATATAACAGCTACATAATGGGGGTAAGGTAGGGATATTGCTAGGTTCTTCAGGAAGTCGGGGAGTTTGCTGCTATTTCAGGGAGTCTCCCTGACAATCAGGGAGATTTGGCAAGTTCTGCATGACTTAAATAATGTCTTAAATGTAATTAAGTGATGCCTTAAGAATATTTAAATCAATGTTTTATTATGGTAGGTGTGAACAGTAGTACAAATATAATTATCATCCAATTAGTAATACATCGACTAGTATATTCCCAGCCTAAAGTGATATGGCAGCTGAAATCTCCATCTCACAAACAGAAATGGTAAATAACCAGTGCTGTAACTAGTAGGAGTCACCAGGCTCCATAGTAAAAATTATGTCAAGGGTTGGGAATTGAACGAGCAATGTGATGTACTGTATATGCCAGGGACGTGCAGTCAGGGGAAGCAGGGGAGGCAGTGCCTCCCCTGTCATTATTGAGTAAAATAATACAAGGAGGATACTTATGACATATTCTGTGTCATAAGTAACTTCGTAATATTATTTTAACCATTATAAGATATGGAAGTAGCAGGTTAGGAGGCACTGATAACAGTGCCTCCCGTTGTGAATGGGACGGAGGAGAAAGCGGGGGGCATGGCCAAGCACTGGGCTGTAAAAGCCCATAGAAAATCGACGAGGAAGCGGCACTAATAGAAGAGCTGCGACGATAGGGCTAGATGTGAGTGGACAGCGGATCCAGGGCTGGATCCGCTGGTCCAATCACCTATAAGCTGAAAAATGATTGCTCACTTTCCTGTGCGTGCCGCTTCCTTGTCAGGCACAGTTTCCCTCCTGCCGCATGTTCCCCCTCTTTCTCTGTCCGCGCCGGGCGCCGCTAAGAAGAGCCGCTGTCGCCGCTGAGCAGAGCCGCTGTCAGACCTGCTCAGCAGGAGCAGTTGGAGGGCGGAAATCAGTGAGCCGAGGTTCGTCCTGCCGCATGTTCCCCCTCCTTGTCTGTCCGCGCCGGGAGCTGCTGACAAGAGCCGCTGTGAGAGCTGCTCCCTCCGCCCTACAGCTGGCGCATGTCCCCCTCCAGTGTTTGTATGTCTGCGTCGCTGAGAAGAGCCGCTGTCAATGGCAGGTCCGCTGAGAAGAGCAGCTGTCAGTGTCAGACCTGGTCCCTCCGCCGGCAAGAGCAGCTGGAGGGCGCAAAAAGATTCACTCCAGGTTCGTCTCTCTCTCTCTCTCTCTCTCTCTCTCTCTCTCTCTCTCTCTCCTTCCAAACTCCTAAACCTCCTGAGTGTATAGGTAAGTAAGTCTGCCAAAGAACAAATTGTGTGCCCTCTCTCCTCTACAGGTACCCCAATTGGATTCTACTGGACAAGTGGACGTGACCGGCGTGGGATGTAGGTAAGTGATCTGTCTCTCATTTTTACAGGTACCGGCCCTGTTGGATTCTACTGGACAAGTGGACGTGACCGGCGTGGGATGTAGGTAAGTATGTGTGAGTGTGTAAGTGTGTTTTAATAAATTTTTACTGTCACGGTGTGTGTGTTGTGTTATTATTTGGGTATTTTTTGTTGTTGTAGAACTGCAGGTACCAGCGGCCCCGTTATTTACCCGCATGCTGGTACTTGAGGTTCTCCAAGTACTAGCAAGTGGGGGAGGCTTGCTGGGCCTTGTAGTTCCACAACAAAAAACAATATTCTTTTTTTTACACACATGGCTATCAGCCTCCCATCCACCGCCCACGGATGGGGGGGACAGCCTCGGGCTTCACCCCTGGCCCTTGGGTGGCTCAGGGGGGGACCCCTTGATTAAAGGGGTCCCCACTCCTCCAGGGAACCCCGGGCAGGGTTGACTAGTTGGGGGGGTAAAGCCACGGCCGCAGGGACCAATATAAAAGTGTCCCCCGGCTGTGGCATTATGTCCCTGGCTAGTGGAGCCCGGTGCTGGTTTTAAAAATACGGGGGACCCCTACATCTTTTGTCCCCCGTATTTTTGGAACCAGTACCGGACTAAGAGCCCGGTGCTGGTTGTCTAAATATGGGGAACCCCTGTCCAATTTTTTTCCCAGTATTTAAACAACCAGGACCGGCTCAAAGAGCCCGAAGCTGGCAACACTTAGGAGGGGGGACCCACACGCATTTCTTTTTTTAAATTTTAACCAATTCATAGCCTTTTCCACAGATAAGCATGCACGGATCTCGCTGATCCGTGCATGACTATCACAACAAGCCAGCAAAAAGCAGGTCTATTTGAAAGCTCCATTTTTTTTACACATTCTATGCTTTCGCGGTGCTATTAAGTTAATAGAAGCCCTGGACAACAAAATTGCATTCATGTCCTCCTCCCACCCCTTCCCAGTCCCAGACACTAATTTTTATTTTTTTTTCTATAAAAATGTACAATATATCACAAGTATAATGAGCAGGCAGGCAGCGGGCATTGGCGGCAGTGGCAGTAGGGGTCATCAGCAGGATTCGGCGGACATTATGGCTGCAGTGCCTCACCAGCCACTGACCTCACCGCACGCCACTGGTATATGCTCACTTCTATGGAGAAATCACAAATTTATGTTCTTATCAGTACGGGGGGGGGGGGGGCATTTGCTACAAACAATTGCATTATGGGGGTTATTCGGAGTTGCTAGTAATCAAAACACGTTAGCAACTGGGCAAAACCACGTTGCAATGCAGGTGGGGCAGATGTAACGTGCAGAGAGATTTAGATTTGTGTGGGTTATATTGTTTCTGTGCAGGGTATACTGGCTGCTTTATTTTTACACTGCACATTAAATTTTAGTTTTTAGATTTCACACCCCACCCAAAACTAAAGCTCTCTGCACATGTTACATCTGGTCCACCTGCAGTGCAACATGGTTTTGGCAATTAGTGTGCTTTTTTGGTTTGCTAAACACTCTGAATAAACCCCTATATGCTTATTGATACCAGAAAGCAGCAGAAAATAATTTACAAGTAAGATATATGGTTAAAGCAAATTATGTTACATAAGAAAACAAATGTAAAATGCCAGTACTAATTAAGCTTATTAAATGAGTATATCCAGGGCCACTGACAGTTCTGGTTGGACCTGGTACAAGGAGGGGGCATGGCCAAATTAAGGGGGTGTGACTAGATCCGAGTATATCCAGGGCCACTGACAGATCTGGTTGGACCTGGTACAAGGAAGGGGCATGGCCAAATGAAGGGGGTGTGACTAGATCCCCTTCATGAAAAAAAAAAAAAAAAAGATCTGTTCCATGCCACACAGGGTGTCCAGGGCGGTGGGCGGGATGTGATCGCTCGCTCCTACACCCAAGCATAGGGAGAGAGAGGACAGGATGCCGCTGCAGCTGCCTCTCGTCGCGACCCAGCACTGAGCAGCGTGTGCTGGCATGAGGAGAGCGGTTGCTGCAGCGGCAGTCAGTTCTCCCTCTCCTGGACGCTTCTCTGCCTCGAGGAAGGGGGAGGGGATGCAGCAGGACCCAGGACCCTCCAACAGGCCCATGCCCGGGTAAAGAGTGCCCGCTCCCCCCACCCTCTCGGCACCACTGAGTATATGTCTCACTGGGATAACTTTTCTAGTTACACCAACTCAGGAGGGCTTTTGTATTAACATACCAAGCGCATAATAAAATGTTTTTTTCTTAGAATTAAGCATTTTAATGCATTAATGTAAAATACATAAATTGTATTTTATACTTTATTATTTTACTTTATTGGAAGAGAAAACAATGATAAAAACTCATACTACCTTTATGAGGAACATTTTCAGAATTATACCTTCAAATTTGATCAAGGTTATCACCCTTGCTTTTAGCTATGTCTCTGCCTGCAATGTAATACTACTGCCTTATGCAGACTTATATCATATCTCCCAACTGCCCTGATTTCACGGGACAGTCCCATTTTTTTGGGACTGTCCCTCTGTCCTACCCACGGGCCACAGTGTCCCACGGTGGGGGGTCAGTTGAGAGGCTTCTGTCACTCGTAAATAGACGCTGTGCGTCTATTCATGGGAGACAGAGGGACTGGATGCATGCCAGCAGCTCACAGAGCGCTGGGCATGGCCCCACAGTGACAGTAAACGGTTGTGGCGCATGGTTGCGGCACTCCAACAAAGCCCAACCCCTTTAATATAGGCCACACCCACTTTTTGTTTGATGTTGGGAGGTATATTGTACAGGTCAAAATGGAGCAATAATTAATCTTTAATAAATATTAATATGATTCATACTTATAATACCTGGTTCAATAATAATTTCACTGACACCTAAGTGACACCAATGGAGTGCAAACTCACTAGTTGCACTGCACAGTTATATTCTGCTTTTTTGCATTAACTGCCTATTGAACAACAACCCTATATTTGGATTCACACTGCAGACACAGGCATGCGCAGCTCATAAAATCTCTATCGTTGAATGACTACATTCATTCGCATGGGATCCGGACTGAAAGTCGACAGTAACTAGGTCGACAATGTCTAGGTCGACAACTATTGGTCGACAGTAACTAGGTCGACAGGGTGTCTAGGTCGACAGGGTCTTTAGGTCGACATGTTCTAGGTCGACAGGTCAAAAGGCCGACTTGAGTTTTTCACAATTTTTTTCTTTTTTTGAACCTTTTCATACTTAACGATCCACGTGGACTACGATTGGAACGGTAATTTGTGCCGAGCGAAGTGGTAGCGGAGCGAAGGCACCATGTCCGAAGCATGGCGAGCGAAGCGAGCCATGCGAGGGGACGCGGTGCACTAATTGGGGTTCCCGGTCACTCTACGAAGAAAACAACACCAAAATAACATGAAAAACTCATGTCGACCTTTTGACCTGTCGACCTAGAACATGTCGACCTAGAACATGTCGACCTAGACACCCTGTCGACCTAGTTACTGTCGACCAATAGTGGTCGACCTAGACATTGTCGACCTAGTTACTGTCGACTTTCAGTCCGGATCCCATGCGAATGAATGTAGTCAGTCAACGATAGAGATTTTATGAGCTGCGCATGCCTGTGTCTGCAGTGTGAATCCAAATATAGTCCCGGTCACTCTACGAAGAAAACAACACCAAAATAACATGAAAACCTCATGTCGACCTTTTGACCTGTCGACCTAGAACATGTCGACCTAAATACCCTGTCGACCTAGACACCCTGTCGACCTAGTTACTGTCGACCAATAGTGGTCGACCTAGACATTGTCGACCTAGTTACTGTCGACTTTCAATACCACACCCCATTCGCATACCTATGCATCTTCTCATGAAATAAGACATGGACAACCAAGTAAATTTACCAACTAACAATTGTCAGCTTTATTTAAAACCATAAATCGGTATGGTGGCAAGGAGGAACGGCCTATTTATAACCATGTCCCTATTTAAATGTAATGCATATGTGTGTGGCTGTAAAACTTCAATACAATAAAATGAACCACAAAAAGATGCAAGGGCCCAACTCCAGCTCCTCCTCCATTGCTTACACAAGGGGCACTATAAGGCCATCTGCCACCCCTTGTGGTAACACAGTTTATGGAAGACCGTGGCCAACTCTCCACTTTTGTCTTTCCATCCCTCAAACAATGTGCTCAGGTATCCCCAGACTCCATAGGTAGACCGGAGCCCATCTGGTTCAATGGTACTCGCATCCCCAATGGATCCAACGCCTACACCTTTCCATACCCTTAGCACCTATCAACACTATTACTCACAGCCACAGTTCTCAGGCCGTCCCAACCCGCCACAGCTTCAGAGAAACCCTACCACCATACCACTAAACTTCCAACCAACCTAAAAGCTCACCTAACCTAGAAACATAGAATTTGTCAGCAGATAAGAACCACTTCTGCCTCTCTTTTTTTTAACATTATTTTTTTCTCTAATCTTATTTGATCCTCATTTCTTTGTAAGGATATCCTTATGTCTATCCCATGCATGTTTAAATTGCTCTACTGTCTTAGCCTCTACCACCTCTGATGGGAGGCTATTCCACTTGTCCACTACCCTTTCTGTGAAGTAATTTTTCCGCAAATTTCCCCTGAACCCCCCCCCCCCCCATCCCTCTCCAGTCTCAGTGCATGTCCTCATATCCTATTGCTTCTCTTCATTTGGAGAATGTTTCCCTCCTGGACTTTGTTAAAACCCTTGATATATTTGAAAGTTTCTATCATGTCCCCCTTTTCCCTTCTCTGCTCCAAACTATACATATTGAGATTAAAGATAAAGAAGAGGGAGAAAGAGGGGTGAAAGAGAAAAAAAGGAGAGAAAAAGAGAGATGTAGGGGGAAGAGTGAATTGATAGTGAGAGGAAAGGGGAGGGAAAGGAAGGGGGGGAGGAAGAAGGGAAAGGTGTAGGAATCCTGATGGGAGTGAAATGGGCTGGGGGAATGGTGAAAGGGACTGGGATAAGTGAAAATTTAAGGGAGGTACTGGGGGAATAGTGGTGTAGGTATTGTGGTTGTTAGTGAGGAGGGGGGGTTCTGAATTAGGACAAGGTGCAGGGAAAAAGGGGGGAGGGTTATGGATTGGGTACAGTATTACTGAAAATGCTAAAATTGTGCAACAAAGTATTGCCATTAAAAGGTTAAATGATATCAGAAGATCTGTTTTTTGTTATCAGAATTTTTTTATAGAAAAACACAGAAATTGATATTCTCATTGAGTCCATTAGGTCGCAGACCACCCAAACTAAAAATCCACTCACTTTCTTTTTTTAGTAGTTCTTTGGTGATGTCACCGCCTCTAATTACTAGGTGGATTTGCTCCAAACCAAAGACCTTGAGGTCCTTCTGGCAATCTTTGTGACATGTATTGAAATGTCTCGCGACTGTGGTGATTTTCTTCATACGAGCTAAGTCCGTGACGGCATTTCGGCAGGTTCCAAGGTGCTCCAACGTTCTTTCCTTGAGTTTGCGAGTTGTCATTCCTATGTATTTAATATTGCAACTGCACGTAATGCAATAGATAAGTGCTTGTGTGTCGCAATTGAAAAATTGTTTAATCAATATGGTGTCTCCATATCTGTCCACCACTGAGTTGGTTTTTAAGACGTGCGGGCACACTTTACATTTTCCGCAAGGAAAGGAGCCCATCACTCTACTGTGTTCAGGTGTTTTGCTTGTCATAAAGTCCATTATCTGACTCTGCATAGATGTGTTTCTGACAAAATGACTTCTGACCAGATGGTCCTTGATGTTCATGGACCTGCGCCAACTCATGCTGATTTTTGAGTCTATGTAGGGTGATAGATCCACATCTGATTGCAAAATGGGTAAGTGTTTTTCAATTGCCTGTTTCAAGAGTTTCCATTCATGACAGAAGGTTCCGAATAACCTAATTTTCGTCTCATCTAGCTTGGCCTTGGGCTGATGTTGGGAGATCAAGGTGTCTCTACTGGTATACAGTGCCTCTTTTCGAGCCCTCTTGAGAGAGCGCTTGCTGTATCCCCTCTCTGAGAGGCGATTGATCAGTTCCTGACTTTTCATCTTGTAAATGCTTACCTCCGAGCAATTGCGCCTCAGTCTCAGGAATTCCCCTTTAAGAATGTTCTCTATGGTAGGTGGGAAGTGTGCGCTAGTTTGGAGGAGGATACTATTTCCTCCTCCAAACTGATAAAGTTCAGTGGCAAGTTTGCCAACAGGTGACTTGTAAACCTGTAGGTCCAAAAAGGAAACCTTGTCTTTACTGATTGTGTGCATTAAATGTATGTTTAGATTATTGGTATTAAGGTGGTGAATGAATGACAGCAGGAGTTCCTCAGTTCCATCCCAGATAATAAAGACATCGTCTATATATCTGAGCCATATTAGTACATGTTCTGTGTACCTGTCATTGTGTTCGTTGAAGACATGAGTTTGTTCCCATCTCCCCAGAAATAAGTTGGCATAGGTGGGTGTGCAAGCTGCGCCCATCGCGGTACCCCAGATTTGTAAATAAAAGCGGTCCTGAAAGGTAAAATGGTTCTTCTCTAATACGAATTGTAACAAATTAAATAGTAGGGAGTTGAAGTCATCATTGTTGCTGGAGTTTAGAAAGTATTTTACTACCTCAAGGCCCATCTGATGGTTGATACTAGTGTATAGAGCTTCCACATCTAGTGTGGCCAGTAAGAAATGCTCCTCAAAGTTGATGTCCTGTATCTTTCGGCGCAGGTCCGATGTGTCTTTTAAGTAAGATGGAAGCTGAAGTACGTACTCTCGAAGATGTAAGTCCAAAAAACGGCTCGGCTGTTTCAGCAGCCCTCCATTCCCAGACATTATTGGTCTTCCAGGTGGTCTTTGGATATTCTTGTGAATCTTGGGAAGGAGGTAAAACGTGGGTATCGTTGGATTGGTTACTGAAAGATACTTGTGTTCTTGCTTAGTTATTGTACCAGTTGAAAATTCTTCATCAATCAACTGGGAATATTCTCTCAAAAATTGTGGAATTGGATTACGGGAAAGTTCCTTGTAGCAGTTAGTCTGGTTCAGTTGGCAGAGTGCCTCAATAACATACATCTCTGTTGGCCAGAGGACGATATTCCCACCCTTATCGGACGGTTTTATCACTACATCTTTCCACGTTTGTATCTCCCTTAGTGCTTGTCTTTCCTCCCTTTTCAAGTTGTCGGGGAATATGTACTGCTTTCTCCGGTCCTTCATATGGATGGTATCGAATTCCTTAGCAACCATATTTAGGAATACTCGCACTTCAGGACTGCTGTCGTCCGAGGGGAAAAAATTAGATTTCCCTTTGCACATTGGACATTGATTGGGTATAGTGTCCAAATTGGATTCAGAGTATAATTTTTCTAGGATATCCAGTGCATTACTGTCTTCCTTCGTTAGAGTGGTGTCTGAATTATCATCCATATGTTGATTTCTTTTGGCTAAAAACTTTTTAGCAAAAGTTTTCGGCCAAATAATCATAGATCCTTTTCCCATAAGAATCTATTGAAAGATTTAGTGGGAGAAAAGGAAAGGCCTTTACTGAGGACATCTGATTGTGCTGGGGTAAGGATTTTGTGAGATAGGTTAATTATTGTTAACCATTGGGAGACCGTCAGATCTAACGTATTTTCCCCCTTTGACGTTCTGGGTACCTGGATGTCCGTGGTGTATCCCATTTGAGATCTCGTCCTGTGTCTCTTCTTCCCCCCTCGTCTCGTCTTTCTTGGGGTCTGTATCTTCCTCTTGGTTTTTGTCCCCTCCCTAAAAAATGAGGAGAGTCTTCTTTGTTGGAATTGGGAGTGAAGCGTGCAGTATCGTGTACTTCACTGAGGGATTCCTCACTATTGGACGACTCGAATTCGGAAAAGGTATATACTTCTTGCTGTCTTCTACCTCTGTTTCTGGGGGGCTGTGAATTCCACTTGAAGATGTCCCCTTGGGAGAAGTCTCGTTTGTCTCGTTGTAATTTACGTTTCCTGACGATGATGGTTTTTTCATAAGTATCGAGGTCCTTCTTATATTTTTCAAAGGTTGTCTGAAATGGTATGTCTTTTTCCCAATACTCTAGATATTTCCCCAACTCCTCTATTTCCTTTTCAACCTGATCCAACACCAGGGTGTCGTGTTTTATCAAGATGTGCAATAGGTCATTGGAACATTTCAGTAGAGCCGATTCCCATTCACTCTTCAGGTTTTATGTAGCGAGTGGGAAGGAGGAAAAAATCTTGGGTCTCAGACCCCTTGGTGCAATTTTATGTTTGATATAATTATCTAGAGTGGTGATATCCCAGGTCAATCAAATCCGTCTCTGTAGAGTCTTTTGTAATTTGGAGAAAGAGGTTCTTCAATCAGTTGATGTTTTCTCTGTATCCATAGTTTCAGAGAAAAGGTCTTCAAATTGTTCAAAATTCCTACTTTTTGACAACTCATTTTTCAGAGAAAAGGAGGACATAATGTTGTAATGATATCACAATTACATAAAAGGTTATTTAAATGAATTAGGATGGTTGCTACTCTCAATTGAAACCGCGAGCTATAATTAGTGCTTAGTGGGCCGATATCTAGCCAGAGTCAAATCTTTAAAAAGTCAGTAGAGAGAAAAAAAGACGACAGAAGGGAAAATCTTAGGCAGCATAAGCTATCTGCCAAATGGAATCTCGTGGTCGTGCAAAGGATCAGAAGCTGAGCATAGCTCAGCATGCAATCGTTTGAGGAGAAAGTAGATCCTGCACCGGCCTATTCAATATACAAAAGCAATAATGCTAAAGCCAGAAGTGGACAATATTTCTAGGTATCAAATGTTCCTATCTGTCCATATGGTGGTGCGCCCAGAGTGAAAATGAAAGGGCAAATGTACATTCCTCTAGTCTACCTAGATCCTCAATCATTTGTTTTACCCCACCTGATGTGTCTACCCTGTTGCATACCTTTGTGTTATCTGCAAAAAGGCATACTTTCCCTTTAATGCCATTTGCAATGTCACCAATAAAGGTATTAAAAAGCACTGGTCCAAGTACAGATCCCTGGGGTACTTCACTGGTAACATTTCCTTCCTGTGAATGCACTCCATTTACCACAACTCTCTGTTTTCTATCCTTCTACCAAGATCTTATCCATTCAATAATCCTAATATCCAATCCCAAACTTTCAAGTTTATTTAGCAGTCTGCGATGTGGAACAGTGTCAAAAGCCTTACTAAAGTCTAGATAAGCTATATCCATGGCTCCACCTTTATCCATCACTTTAGTCACACAGTCAAAAAAGTAAATAAGAGTTGTTTGACATGATCTCCCCCCAGTGAATCCATGCTGTTTGGGATCCTGTAAATTGCCGGATTTGAGATAATCTACAACTCTTTCTTTTAAGAGTGTTTCCATCAATTTCCCTACTACTGATGTAAGACTCATTGGTCTGTAATTGTTTGCCTCTTCCTTGCTTCCACTTTTGTGCAGTGGGATTACGTTTGCTCTTTTCCAGTCCTCTGGAATTACTCCTGTAGCTAATGACTGGTTGAATAATTCTGTCAAAGGTTCCTCTTTAAGTTCTTTTAGTATCCTTGGATGTATCCCATCTGTCCCCATAGATTTGTTCACTTTCAGCTTTGAGAGTTCTGTTAGGACCTTCTCCTCTATAAATGTACTTGTTTTATTTTCCTGAATATCCCTGCAACTTAACTGTGGCCCCTTCCCCTCTCTTTCAGTAGTAAATACTAAGCAAAAATAATTATTAAGATGATCTGCTATTAAATTGTCTCCCTCAACAAGACTCCCAGTGTCTGTCTTTAGTTTTATTATTCTGCCTTTTGTTTTTCTCCTTTCGCTTATATACCTAAAAATAAGTTTTGCCTCCTTTACCCACTGACTGGGCCATTTTCTCCTCAGCTTGTGCCTTTGCACATCTGATTACCTTCTTTTCTCCTTCTGTCTAACAAGATATAACTCTTTGTCTTCATTATTTTGTGTCTGCTTATATTTCCTAAAAGCCATTTTTTTTGCTTAAAACAATATTTACTACTTCTTTTTCAAACCACACTGGCTTCCTTTTCCTTGTGTTTTTCCCAACACTTTTGATACAAAGGTCTGTTACCTTTAATATTGCACATTTTTATGTTTCCCACCTCTCCTGCACTGCTTCCAAGTTCGTCCACTCTGCCAAAGAATCGCTTACACATTTTCTCATCCCTACAAAATCATCCTTCCTAAAATCCAACACCTTTGTTTTGGATGAGTCAGTCTCTGTCTTTTTGCTGAACCATACTGCTTGATGATCACTGGATCCCAGTTTTTTACCCCCAAATTCAACAACCTGCCTAATCGCCTACCCTTTACCAATTATGAATAGCCAGAAAAATGTCTTTGAAAAACAACTCCATGCCCCTCAAATTCAGATGGACCCAGCGGGGCAGAGAATCAAATGGAGGTGTGCGAGACCACAAACCCCCCTTTAGTTACCAAAGCGCGACCCACCACGAGCTGATCCAGAACCAGATCAGCTCGACAGCAGATGGCTTTTCCGCTCCACTCCAAACTAAATGCAGAACAATCTCCAACCATCTTACATTATTAAAAGGCAACCTAACTGCCATACCAATTAAGTCTCTAGCAATTGTCTTCCTACTGTAAGGTCCAGACCAGACCTTGTGGTCAGATAATTTCCACCAACATTGAAAATCACCCTGAGTGGGCATCCGAATCTCCAGGGAAACTGCAAGAACAAGTCCATAACTTGCAACCATCGCAGAGCCATTCTGCTGATCCAGCAAATCAGCTTCGCCTCTGGGGTCTTCAAAGCATCCAGACCTGACCAGTCCCCATGATAAATGTATGAGTGCCCAATTATCCAGACCGGACACTCGTCCAAGCGCATACCTAGAAAAGCATAATAAAAATAACTGTAACAAACCACTGTAACAATGAAAAAATCCCAAAAACCAAACAACAGTACATGACCAAACCTGACAACCTGTGGTGTTGTTTGACTAAATGTTGAACATGTAGAGAAATTTGGGCTCTAAGGGGACACTTGGAAGGGCATGATCATGGGCAGGGCAGGAAGGGGAAAAAATCCAGACTTAACGAGAGGCAAAAAACAAACTTGCCGAGTGGTTATAACGCCAAGGCTTCAGGCACTCGACAGGATAAAACAAAAAAATCCTCAAGACCACCAAATATGACGAGTGGCTAAATCTTCAGGGTGTTATTCAGAGTTGATCGCAGCAGCAAATTTGTTAGCAGTTGGGCAAAACCTTGTGCACTGCAGGTGTGGCAGATGTAACATGTGCAGAGAGAGTTAGATTTGGGTGTGCTATATTGTTTCTGTGCAGAGAATATACTGGTTGCTTTATTTTCACACTGCAATTTAGATTTCAGTTTGAACACACCCCACCCAAATGTAACTCTCTCTGCACATGTTATATCTGCCCACCCTGCAGTGCACATGGTTTTGCCCAACTGTTAACAAATTTGCTGCTGCGATCAACTCTGAATTAGGCCCTAAGTCTGTAATGAGCTAATGCATAGATCAAAACCTGACGAATCAGCGAAATACATCAGATTTCCACCTTCCCATTGCCCGAATTTCCTCTCCTGAACACCCTTCCACTGAAGTAGCAGCCATGATACAAAATGAATTCGTCTCATTCTCCTCCTCGGGCAAGCCAAGCATTCGAATACAGCATTTCAAAACCCATCTAAACTGATAATGTGTAACCGGAACTCCATCCTCATACTGAAACCAGGGACCTGGACCAACAGAATGTATCCTCATGTAACAACTGGCCAATACGACTGTGCAATCCCTGACATCACCAAAACTCTGCAACATCACCCAACTACTGTTTCCTAACTGATCAGTCTTGGAACACTGTATTCTGCACCAGACCGCATCTGCACCCAGAAACACATGCCTTAGCAACTTAGGGGACATCGATCTTCTTATTGCCGCCAATAACTCCCCAACCCGAAACATGCCGAAAAAGGCCTTTACAAAACTTAACCTAAACAAAAGCATCTCGTAATATGAATAACAGTCTTCCGAAAGAACCCAAAGCAAGTGCCCCAATAAAGGCACATCTATAGGTCGATAAGAGACCTGTTGGGTCGGTACCACTCTTGCCCAACCCCTCATAACTCTCGCAAGCAAAAAGGACTTAGTGAAGTCATGCTGACCTCGTAGCTGCAAAAAATAAGATAGCACAGCAAGCAATCGCGATACCAACCCTCGGGACCTCCCCTCCTGAAAACACCTCCAAACAAAGGCCAGAAGCAAAACGTATTTACTCCAATAATCATTATGCCACAGCCAGGCGTATCACTCCCACTTTTTCACTGTAGCTCTGTAGGCCTGATGCGTAGAAAGGACAATTGACCATAGGGTTAGCCCCTCCAATCCAGCCGTATTATCTGCCATACATAAGACGGGCAAGGGTCACCAAATACATTCGCATCTGGCAGTATCACTCTAAACTGCCCCCAGACGAAGCACGATAATGCATCTGCCACACCATTCTCCACTCTTGGCACATGCCATGCGCAAAAAAGCAATGTTTGCCTGCCAGCAACGCAACACAAGCTGAGCTAGCAAGTAAGTGCAGAGCTGGCAAACCTGAAGCCCATTGACTATTTACAGTCTGTATCATCCCCAAGTTTTTACACCAAAAACCACCGAAGTGTTAGCCAACTCTACATGCCAGAGTTCTAAAGCTACTATGATAGGGAATATTTCCAACAACAACATATTCCCTTTCATACCTTCAGCATGCCATTTGTCCGCCACGGGGCCGCACAATACCTGCCTGCCAAGTGAGCCCCAAAACCATATGAACCAGCTGCGTCCGTAAACAGCTGCAGATCCACAGTCGACGTAGGCCCTGATGGCTAAATAGTAACCCCATTAAAATCACACATAAAACCCATTCCAAATAAGCAAGTCCATACGAATTTGCCCTGACAAACGTATAAAGTGATTGGGACATTTGACACCAGCTGTAGATTTTTACAACTTTCTGCAAAACACCTTCCCTATAGGAATAACCCTGCAAGCTATATTAAACAAACCCAACAAAGACTGAGCTTGTCACAGTGTAACCTTGCCATTAGCTAAGGCCCATACAATCTCGTCCCTGAGGTAATCCACCTTGTCTGCTGGCAAACGGCAACAACCTTTCACAAGTGTCAATCTCGATTACCAATAAAGTCAGCACCGACACTTGACCAATTGTCTTATCCTATGCTATCCCGCACCATGAACTCAGAAAAGAAAGCCGGCACATCTAACAGCAGCTTTTTGCACCGATCTGACCCTGCTGAACCAGTAAACAGAAAATCATCCAAATAATGTGCAATGCCCCGTCAACTTAGAAACTGTCAGACAGACAAAATTGGGGATCCAAAGACAACAGGTGAAAAGTGACTCAGGGGTCTATTTACTAAGCCTTGGATGGAGATAAAGTCGATGGAGATAAAGTACCAGCCAATCAGCTCCTAATTGTAACTTTTCAAACACAGCCTGTGGTATGGCAGTTAGGAGCCGATTGGCAGGTACTTCACCTCCAGCGACTTTATCTCCATCCAAGGCTTAGTAAATAGACCTCTCAGTATCAATCTTACCCATTAATGCGCCCAACCCAAAAGACCAAACCTGTACCAAAGCCTCCTCTAATGACTGATACACGACTCTGCTTATGCCTTTAGGATTTGCATCATTAACAGAAGACCTCGCAGGACATGACAACCTAAACTTCCCCGGGGTCTTCTTTGGAACCACACTTACCAGTGCCGAAAAGTAAATCATGGGATTGTCAATTCTTCAAAGGGATCAACCATCCTCCCCAAACTCACTTCTCCAGCCACATTATCCAGCAATAGGTCAGGAAATTGCTCAGCAGAACACAAATTTTGAACTGCATCAGAACTCACCTGCCCCTCAATAGGCAATGGGTAACCTACAGAAAAACCAACCCTTAACAGATCAGCATCTTCCCTATGCAGGCAACTATCCAACCACACCGACAACTAGTCTACCTGCATGGGGGTGGGGGCCCTACTTAGAGGCAGAGGCCGCGGGAGTGCGGTTCTGTTAAATACTGAAATCACCTCTTAATTCTGCTGGCCGAGAGCAGTCTTTAATAGGATGGCTGTCCCCACAGTGGATACAAACATGCTGAAAATGACGCCTGGTCCCCAGGGAACACTGCCTGTTATTAAATGCATAACATCTACCCTGATTACCTTTTACAGCCTGCGCACTGGTGACAAAGCCCGACCATTTTGACAGGACCACCTCTGCCGCATCTTTTTGCGGTTGAGTGCCATTAAAAATCTTCACATGTTTAGTACCAAAATCCATAACAGCACTACCATGCTGCTTCCTCTGAAATTCCTCATCATACACCCTCCAAGCAGCCCTTTGACCAGTCCTAGCTAATTCATGCACCAAATACATATATTTAATTTAGGAATGAGCATTGTGATCCGAGGCAGGATCCGAGTCCGACTCGGGACTTTCCGCCTTGCTTGGATCCCAAAGAGAGTCCAAGAATCATCTTCCCACTGTCCGATTCTCACAGGTTTTGGATTCTATACAAGTCCCGTTCATCGGCGCCATCTTCACTCCGGCTGTAGAGAGTGTACTGGATGGATGTGTCCATCTCTAGAAGGGGGCAGGGCGATGATGCACTTTGCGCTAAAAACGTCATCATAGCCCCACCCCTCACTTTACTATGCCGGTAATGTTGGCATTGTAAATCGGAGGGGGCAGGGCAATGATGATGTGATCACATCACCACGCCCCCATACCGCCTACTCCACGCCACCTCCTATGTGACCTGACTGCTCCTTCCTGGAGGGAGCAGCCAAAACATAGGCAAGTATGGCTTAACCATGTCCCTCACCTCATTTACATGCAACCTCATTGGATGACCTGTTACCATGGTGGTGTAATGTCTCCAGTAACCTGCTGCTTCATTTATACAGTCAGCACACTCAGAATATTATGATACTATGGACATATGAAATGTCCTCCGTTCTCTTTTTATTAGGATGTGCACCTTAGTGGGGCATGCATAGCACCGCCTATTGGGCAAAAAAGAGGGTGGAGAGCTGAATAGGATGGGTACATGGGACCGACTGTGACTTTGAACAAGATTAATTACTTGTTACTTAGAGCATGTTATCTAGATCGGTATTAAAACTGTAAACATACTAGTTAGGCAGTATACCTCATAGTCCAAAGCCCCTTAACCACTTGCCTGGCATGATCGAATCAGATGCGACCACACCAGCAAGTGCTTCATCTGACCTGGTCGCACAGAATGCGACCAGTCAGATAAACAGTGTTTGCAGCTGCAGGGAAGAGAAAGTTCCCTCCACTACTGCTCTCAGAGGGACCAGTGTTTGCCATGCTGCCGATCATTGCTGATCGGTCAGCAAGGTAGGACTCCCTACCGAGCGACTGCAGACAATAGCAGCCGCTGGGGAAGTGAATACCAACCCCACAAGCCCCCCCTGTGTACCTAGCAGCTGTCCCCACTGTTAAAAGGAAAGTCGCGATGGTCGAAATGTTTCAGTTGTTCCTATGTTCCGATGGTGCTGACCGATGTTCCAAAGTTGAAAAAAAATTATTTTTTTTACATTAAAAAAAAAAGTTTCTTCTTTTTTTTTACGAAAATCATTTTGGATAAGGTTAAATTCATGTTCTTCACTAAATTCACTAATAAAAAATACAGACAAGTTCTGAGCGGTTTTTGTGAAAAAAAAGTCAGTTAAGTGGTTCAAGCATTCTTCATGGGCCCTCTCTCCCATCACAGACCCTCAGTCACAGCCTCCCTCTCCATTCATATACAGAATCTGCTCCAGGTATACAGGGGTCAGTGATCGACGCTAATGGACAGGCAGCAGCAGGTATGAAATAGAGATGAGCGGGTTCGGTTTCTCTGAATCCGAACCCGCCAGAACTTCATGTTTTTTTTCACGGGTCCGAGCGACTCGGATCTTCCCGCCTTGCTCGGTTAACCCGAGCGCGCCCGAACGTCATCATGACGCTGTCGGATTCTCGCGAGGCTCGGATTCTATCGCGAGACTCGGATTCTATATAAGGAGCCGCGCGTCGCCGCCATTTTCACACGTGCATTGAGATTGATAGGGAGAGGACGTGGCTGGCGTCCTCTCCGTTTAGAATTAGAATAGATTAGAGAGACACTTGATTTACTAATTTTGGGGAGCATTAGGAGTACTCAGTAGTGTACAGTGCAGAGTTTTGCTGATAGTGACCAGTGACCACCACTTTTATTTATAATCCGTTCTCTGCCTGAAAAAAGCGATACACAGCACACAGTGACTCAGTCACATACCATATCTGTGTGCACTGCTCAGGCTCAGGCCAGTGTGCTGCATCATCTATTATCTATATATAATATTATATATATCTGTCTGACTGCTCAGCTCACACAGCTTATAATTGTGGGGGAGACTGGGGAGCACTACTGCAGTGCCAGTTATAGGTTATAGCAGGAGCCAGGAGTACATAATATAATCCGTTCTCTGCCTGAAAAAAGCGATACACAGCACACAGTGACTCAGTCACATACCATATCTGTGTGCACTGCTCAGGCTCAGGCCAGTGTGCTGCATCATCTATTATCTATATATAATATTATATATATATCTGTCTGACTGCTCAGCTCACACAGCTTATAATTGTGGGGGAGACTGGGGAGCACTACTGCAGTGCCAGTTATAGGTTATAGCAGGAGCCAGGAGTACATAATATATTATATAGTGAGTGACCACCAGACACACAGTGCAGTTTATTTAATATATCCGTTCTCTGCCTGAAAAAAGCGATACACACAGTGACTCAGTCAGTCACATACCATATCTGTGTGCACTGCTCAGGCTCAGGCCAGTGTGCTGCATCATCTATATATATTATATATCTGTCTGACTGCTCAGCTCACACAGCTTATAATTGTGGGGGAGACTGGGGAGCACTACTGCAGTGCCAGTTATAGGTTATAGCAGGAGCCAGGAGTACATAATATTATATTAAAATTAAACAGTGCACACTTTTGCTGCAGGAGTGCCACTGCCAGTGTGACTAGTGACCAGTGACCTGACCACCAGTATATAATATTAGTAGTATACTATCTCTTTATCAACCAGTCTATATTAGCAGCAGACACAGTACAGTGCGGTAGTTCACGGCTGTGGCTACCTCTGTGTCGGCACTCGGCAGCCCGTCCATAATTGTATATACCACCTAACCGTGGTTTTTTTTTCTTTCTTTATACATACATACTAGTTACGAGTATACTATCTCTTTATCAACCAGTCTATATATTAGCAGCAGACACAGTACAGTGCGGTAGTTCACGGCTGTGGCTACCTCTGTGTCGGCACTCGGCAGCCCGTCCATAATTGTATATACCACCTAACCGTGGTTTTTTTTTCTTTCTTTATACATACATACTAGTTACGAGTATACTATCTCTTTATCAACCAGTCTATATATTAGCAGCAGACACAGTACAGTGCGGTAGTTCACGGCTGTGGCTACCTCTGTGTCGGCACTCGGCAGCCCGTCCATAATTGTATATACCACCTAACCGTGGTTTTTTTTTCTTTCTTTATACATACATACTAGTTACGAGTATACTATCTCTTTATCAACCAGTCTATATATTAGCAGCAGACACAGTACAGTGCGGTAGTTCACGGCTGTGGCTACCTCTGTGTCGGCACTCGGCAGCCCGTCCATAATTGTATACTAGTATCCAATCCATCCATCTCCATTGTTTACCTGAGGTGCCTTTTAGTTGTGCCTATTAAAATATGGAGAACAAAAATGTTGAGGTTCCAAAATTAGGGAAAGATCAAGATCCACTTCCACCTCGTGCTGAAGCTGCTGCCACTAGTCATGGCCGAGACGATGAAATGCCAGCAACGTCGTCTGCCAAGGCCGATGCCCAATGTCATAGTACAGAGCATGTCAAATCCAAAACACCAAATATCAGTAAAAAAAGGACTCCAAAACCTAAAATAAAATTGTCGGAGGAGAAGCGTAAACTTGCCAATATGCCATTTACCACACGGAGTGGCAAGGAACGGCTGAGGCCCTGGCCTATGTTCATGGCTAGTGGTTCAGCTTCACATGAGGATGGAAGCACTCAGCCTCTCGCTAGAAAAATGAAAAGACTCAAGCTGGCAAAAGCAGCACAGCAAAGAACTGTGCATTCTTCGAAATCCCAAATCCACAAGGAGAGTCCAATTGTGTCGGTTGCGATGCCTGACCTTCCCAACACTGGACGTGAAGAGCATGCGCCTTCCACCATTTGCACGCCCCCTGCAAGTGCTGGAAGGAGCACCCGCAGTCCAGTTCCTGATAGTCAGATTGAAGATGTCAGTGTTGAAGTACACCAGGATGAGGAGGATATGGGTGTTGCTGGCGCTGGGGAGGAAATTGACCAGGAGGATTCTGATGGTGAGGTGGTTTGTTTAAGTCAGGCACCCGGGGAGACACCTGTTGTCCGTGGGAGGAATATGGCCGTTGACATGCCAGGTGAAAATACCAAAAAAATCAGCTCTTCGGTGTGGAGGTATTTCACCAGAAATGCGGACAACAGGTGTCAAGCCGTGTGTTCCCTTTGTCAAGCTGTAATAAGTAGGGGTAAGGACGTTAACCACCTCGGAACATCCTCCCTTATACGTCACCTGCAGCGCATTCATAATAAGTCAGTGACAAGTTCAAAAACTTTGGGTGACAGCGGAAGCAGTCCACTGACCAGTAAATCCCTTCCTCTTGTAACCAAGCTCACGCAAACCACCCCACCAACTCCCTCAGTGTCAATTTCCTCCTTCCCCAGGAATGCCAATAGTCCTGCAGGCCATGTCACTGGCAATTCTGACGAGTCCTCTCCTGCCTGGGATTCCTCCGATGCATCCTTGCGTGTAACGCCTACTGCTGCTGGCGCTGCTGTTGTTGCCGCTGGGAGTCGATGGTCATCCCAGAGGGGAAGTCGTAAGCCCACTTGTACTACTTCCAGTAAGCAATTGACTGTTCAACAGTCCTTTGCGAGGAAGATGAAATATCACAGCAGTCATCCTACTGCAAAGCGGATAACTGAGGCCTTGGCATCCTGGGTGGTGAGAAACGTGATTCCGGTATCCATCATTACTGCAGAGCCAACTAGAGACTTGTTGGAGGTACTGTGTCCCCGGTACCAAATACCATCTAGGTTCCATTTCTCTAGGCAGGCGATACCGAAAATGTACACAGACCTCAGAAAAAGAGTCACCAGTGTCCTAAAAAATGCAGCTGTACCCAATGTCCACTTAACCACGGACATGTGGACAAGTGGAGCAGGGCAGGGTCAGGACTATATGACTGTGACAGCCCACTGGGTAGATGTATGGACTCCCGCCGCAAGAACAGCAGCGGCGGCACCAGTAGCAGCATCTCGCAAACGCCAACTCTTTCCTAGGCAGGCTACGCTTTGTATCACCGCTTTCCAGAATACGCACACAGCTGAAAACCTCTTACGGCAACTGAGGAAGATCATCGCGGAATGGCTTACCCCAATTGGACTCTCCTGTGGATTTGTGGCATCGGACAACGCCAGCAATATTGTGTGTGCATTAAATCTGGGCCAATTCCAGCACGTCCCATGTTTTGCACATACCTTGAATTTGGTGGTGCAGAATTTTTTAAAAAACGACAGGGGCGTGCAAGAGATGCTGTCGGTGGCCAGAAGAATTGCGGGACACTTTCGGCGTACAGGCACCACGTACAGAAAACTGGAGCACCACCAAAAACTACTGAACCTGCCCTGCCATCATCTGAAGCAAGAAGTGGTAACGAGGTGGAATTCAACCCTCTATATGCTTCAGAGGTTGGAGGAGCAGCAAAAGGCCATTCAAGCCTATACAATTGAGCACGATATAGTAGGTGGAATGCACCTGTCTCAAGTGCAGTGGAGAATGATTTCAACGTTGTGCAAGGTTCTGATGCCCTTTGAACTTGCCACACGTGAAGTCAGTTCAGACACTGCCAGCCTGAGTCAGGTCATTCCCCTCATCAGGCTTTTGCAGAAGAAGCTGGAGGCATTGAAGGAGGAGCTAACACGGAGCGATTCCGCTAGGCATGTGGGACTTGTGGATGCAGCCCTTAATTCGCTTAACAAGGATTCACGGGTGGTCAATCTGTTGAAATCAGAGCACTACATTTTGGCCACCGTGCTCGATCCTAGATTTAAAGCCTACCTTGGATCTCTCTTTCCGGCAGACACAGGTCTGCTGGGGTTGAAAGACCTGCTGGTGACAAAATTGTCAAGTCAAGCGGAACGCGACCTGTCAACATCTCCTCCTTCACATTCTCCCGCAACTGGGGGTGCGAGGAAAAGGCTCAGAATTCCGAGCCCACCCGCTGGCGGTGATGCAGGGCAGTCTGGAGCGACTGCTGATGCTGACATCTGGTCCGGACTGAAGGACCTGACAACGATTACGGACATGTCGTCTACTGTCACTGCATATGATTCTCTCAACATTGATAGAATGGTGGAGGATTATATGAGTGACCGCATCCAAGTAGGCACGTCACACAGTCCGTACTTATACTGGCAGGAAAAAGAGGCAATTTGGAGGCCCTTGCACAAACTGGCTTTATTCTACCTAAGTTGCCCTCCCACAAGTGTGTACTCCGAAAGAGTGTTTAGTGCCGCCGCTCACCTTGTCAGCAATCGGCGTACGAGGTTACATCCAGAAAATGTGGAGAAGATGATGTTCATTAAAATGAATTATAATCAATTCCTCCGCGGAGACATTGACCAGCAGCAATTGCCTCCACAAAGTACACAGGGAGCTGAGATGGTGGATTCCAGTGGGGACGAATTGATAATCTGTGAGGAGGGGGATGTACACGGTGATATATCGGAGGGTGAAGATGAGGTGGACATCTTGCCTCTGTAGAGCCAGTTTGTGCAAGGAGAGATTAATTGCTTCTTTTTTTGGGGGGGTCCAAACCAACCCGTCATATCAGTCACAGTCGTGTGGCAGACCCTGTCACTGAAATGATGGGTTGGTTAAAGTGTGCATGTCCTGTTTTGTTTATACAACATAAGGGTGGGTGGGAGGGCCCAAGGACAATTCCATCTTGCACCTCTTTTTTCTTTTCTTTTTCTTTGCATCATGTGCTGATTGGGGAGGGTTTTTTGGAAGGGACATCCTGCGTGACACTGCAGTGCCACTCCTAGATGGGCCCGGTGTTTGTGTCGGCCACTAGGGTCGCTAATCTTACTCACACAGTCAGCTACCTCATTGCGCCTCTTTTTTTCTTTGCGTCATGTGCTGTTTGGGGAGGGTTTTTTGGAAGGGCCATCCTGCGTGACACTGCAGTGCCACTCCTAGATGGGCCCGGTGTTTGTGTCGGCCACTAGGGTCGCTAATCTTACTCACACAGCTACCTCATTGCGCCTCTTTTTTTCTTTGCGTCATGTGCTGTTTGGGGAGGGTTTTTTGGAAGGGACATCCTGCGTGACACTGCAGTGCCACTCCTAGATGGGCCCGGTGTTTGTGTCGGCCACTAGGGTCGCTTATCTTACTCACACAGCGACCTCGGTGCAAATTTTAGGACTAAAAATAATATTGTGAGGTGTGAGGTATTCAGAATAGACTGAAAATGAGTGTAAATTATGGTTTTTGAGGTTAATAATACTTTGGGATCAAAATGACCCCCAAATTCTATGATTTAAGCTGTTTTTTAGTGTTTTTGGAAAAAAACACCCGAATCCAAAACACACCCGAATCCGACAAAAAAAATTCGGTGAGGTTTTGCCAAAACGCGTTCGAACCCAAAACACGGCCGCGGAACCGAACCCAAAACCAAAACACAAAACCCGAAAAATTTCAGGCGCTCATCTCTAGTATGAAATCGCTGACTGTGGGCAGTGTCACGGTGGGAGCTGGGCTGAGGCAGCACTTTCACAGTGTGGCTGCGTAACATAAATACATAGAATTTGATGGCAGATTAGAACAACTTCTAATCTAGTCCAGATTAGAACCCCTTAGTCCATCCAGTCCACCCATGTGCAGTCACACATATAAAACTATAACGTGAGGACAACATATCTCACCACCTGCATACACTTTATTAACTATAAATGATAGACTATAATGCATATAACTACCATAGTCCTGACACTACCACCTCTGGAGATCAACCATTATAACCTAAAGTTAAAAGCTGTGATTATCTTGGGGACCAGAATTAGAGAGGAGCGGTCCGGATTCCAAGGAATCTGGACCGCTCCGAATATGGGGAATCCAAGTCCACCCAAGCCATAGCTCAGGTGTTCCTGCCAGACATGGATCCCATGTTGAAGCCGAAAGCCATCTTCCTGGTGCCAGATACTCGCGAGTATTGGATTCTAATTAAGGTTCCGCGGCCAAGACTCGCCACCATTTCACTCAATGCATGCTGCCGACTGCTGCTCTGTTAGCACTGCTGCTGTTAGCCTGTGCTTTGTCCAGAGACTGGCTGTGCTCTATAGTGACTACAGTACATGCTGCTGGTATCTGGTCAGGATCCTGGTAGTCGGGATCCCAGCAGTCAAAATACTAATTCCGGTATCCCGACACTACTTACAATGCTGGCGCCAGGAACCAGAAAAGTATCACTATCCGAGCGACAGAACCCCCACTGCCGGATGCCGAATGAGGATGTCACATGTTGCCGGAGAGGTAAGAAGCAGGGTGGGAAGGTTAGGTTTAGGCTGCAGGGAGAGGGTTAGGGTGCAGGGGGGGGGGAAGGTTAGGGTTAGACTGCAAGGAGGGGAGGTTAGGGTTAGGCTGTGGGGAGAGGGTTAGGGTTAGGCTGCGGGGGGAGGGTTAGGTTTATGCTCCTGAGGGGGAAGTTTAGGGTTAGGCTGCTGAGGGGGAAGGTTAGGGTTAGGCCGCAGGGAGGGGGGGTTAGGATGCTGGGGGGAAGGTTAGAGTTAGGCTGCGGGGGGAGGGTTAGGCTGCGGAAATAGTGTTATGGTGCTGGGGGGGAAGGTTAGGCTTAGACTGCGGGGAGGGGAGGTTAGGGTTAGGCTGTGGGGAGAGGGTTAGGGTTAGGCTGCGGGGGGAGAGTTAGGTTTAGGCTCCTGAGGGGGAGGTTAGGGTTAGGCTGCTGAAGGGGAAGGTTAGGGTTAGGCCGCAGAGAGGGGGGGTTAGGATGCTGGGGGGAGGTTAGGGTTAGTGTTAGGGTCTCCTGCCCTGTGCTGCCACGTCGTCATGGCAACCGGGAGACAAGTGCTAGTGGAGTAACCTGAGCGCAGCTGATACTCCGGTTCGGGTCTTTTGCTGTGCAGTGGTTATAGGCTCTGTGCACGGCAGGGGATCCGGTGCTGGTTTTTGTGCTCACAGTCTGTGAGGTCTGAGTGGGGCGTGGACAGCACCTGCTTTATAAGGCCTCTTTTCAGGGTAAGCAGATGCTGCTGAATCTTTGTTGGTTAGTCAGTTCATGAAAGTTAGCCAGTACTGTGTAGCTTTGTATTTGTTTGTTGCTTACTGCAAATAGGCCTGGGGATTTGGTATTACACTCTGCCAATCCAGACCTAGCAGTAAGACTGGAGTCAGTCGTTTAGCTTGCTGGGGTTCTGTTACTACTCTGTGAACTTAGCAAGTTTGCGGCTGTATTCTAAGACTTGCCTGTCTAATCCTGTCTCACTGTGCTAGGTGTCAGGGGTCAGTTTAGTGGCAGTAAGCTAAAACCTGTGCACTGCAAGTGAGAAATAGGATTGTGGAGACTCTCCTTGTGTCTATCATTCCATCTCTGACCAAGGAGTTTACTGCCACACCCGTTGGTAACCCTTTAGGGTTTTGCTGTTGCCCTTAGCAACAGCATTTCGGGTTCTCTACGTATTAAAACACAACATCTTGCTTTTTCCATCTGTGCAGTTCTAATACAAGGGAGATACCCAGTTCCTTAGCCTCTGGGCTTCTCTGTTCACTTTGTGTGTATTTTGTTACCCTATTACCTTCTATGTACGTTATGTCATATTCCCCAGTTTGTCTGTGAGTCCATTTGTTTTGCATAACAGTTCAAACACCAGTACATTCCTGCAGACACTGGAGTGCATAACAGTTCTGACACCAGTACTTTCCTGCAGGCACTGGTGTGCATAACATATTCAGCAGCCTAATACTCCTGTTGAAATTTTGTGGGAATATGGAGCATACCCCTCAAAATACGTTGCAACAGGTGGTCGATCAGGTGCAGGTCCTGACTCGACAATTTAATGATTTGTCCATTAAAATGCACACCTCCCAGGCTGCTGGCGGAGCTCCCACAGCAGCAGCACCTGCAGGGGTTAAGGAGCCGAAAGTAAATCTCCCGGATCGTTTTTCTGGAGATCGCTCGCAGTTCTTTTGTTTCAAGGAGAGCTGCAAGCTATACTTCCGGCTTAGGCCTCAGTCTTCTGGGTCGGAGATTCAGCGGGTGGGCATAGTGATTTCCTTGCTACAAGGAGACCCACAGGTCTGGGCATATGGGTTGCAGCCTGACTGTCCGTCGCTTAAAAGTGTTGATGTTTTTTTACGGCACTGGGCATGTTGTATGATGACCCTGACAAGACGGCCTCAGCCGAGGCTCAGATTTCGATCCTTAAGCAAGGGCGAAGGCCAGTTGAGGTTTACTGTACGGAGTTTCGGAGGTTGGCCCATGATACCCAGTGGAATGACCCAGCCCTGAGACACCAGTACCGAAGAGGTCTTTCTAACCAGATAAAGGACCAACTGGTACAATATCCCTTGCCTGATAGCTTGGATCAGCTCATGCAGTTATCCATCCGGGTGGATAGACGGCTGAGAGAGCGTAGGCTTGAAAGGGAGACTGAGATTTCCTTCCTTCCCAAGGGAACCTCAGACTCTGAGGAATTTTCTGAGGTGCCTATGCAGATTGGGGCTACCCGCCTCTCCTCGCGTGAGAAGACGCGGAGGAGACAGCAGGGGTTGTGTTTGTACTGTGGGAATAAAGGTCATGTGGTAGTATCATGCCCAGAAAAGCCGGAAAACTTCAGGGCCTGAGGGTGATGGGAAATATCCTGTCAGGCCAGAAGTCAGAATTTCCCAAGAAGACTTTTATCATTCCGGTGACCTTGAAGATCCTCGGTCAAACTGTCAAGACTGAGGCCTTTGTGGACAGTGGGGCCGACGGGGTTTTTATGGACCGCCAATTCGCCCTGAAACACTCTGTTCCCTTAGTACCCTTGGCATCGGAAATTGAGATTTGTGGGTTAAACGGGGAACCATTATCCCAAGGTAAAATTACCTCTTGCACTAGCCAGATTTCTTTGTTTATTGGAGCCACACACTCTGAAAAATTGTCCTTTTATGTGACTGTCTGTACTTTTGCCCCATTGGTGTTGGGGTTACCCTGGTTAAGGGCCCACAATCCTCAATTTGACTGGGTCTCTGGGGAGATTCTTAGTTGGGGTACTGATTGTTTCAGGAGTTGCTTGAGCCTTCCAGTCAGGCTCTCGCAGCTAAGTTTGCCAGGATTGCCAGGGTGTTATGCAGATTTTGCGGACGTGTTCTCCAAAAAAGTTGCAGAGGTACTACCTCCCCATCGCCCCTATGACTGTGCCATTGATTTGTTGCCAAATGCTAAGCTTCCCAAGAGCAGGTTGTACTCCCTGTCACGTCCTGAGACTCAGGCTATGGCAGAGTACATTCAGGAGAACTTGGCTAAGGGATTTATCAGACCTTCACAGTCTCCAGTTGGGTCGGGGTTCTTCTTCGTGGGTAAAAAGGACGGTTCGTTGCGACCCTGCATCGACTTCAGGGAATTGAACCGTATCACGATTAAAAACTCATACCCACTGCCTCTCATTTCGGTCTTGTTTGACCAGCTTCGTACTGCCACCATTTTTTCTAAGATTGATCTACGCGGTGCGTACAATCTAATCCGAATAAGAGAGGGGGATGAGTGGAAGACTGCCTTTAATACCCACTCAGGGCATTATGAATATTTGGTGATGCCTTTTGGGCTCTGTAATGCCCCGGCAGTCTTCCAGGATTTCATGAATGATGTGCTCAGGGAATATTTGGATAGATTCTTAGTTGTATACTTAGATGACATCCTAATCTTCTCCCATTCCCTGGAGGAACATCGGAAGCATGTACGCTTAGTCCTCCAGAAACTCAGAGACCACCGGCTTGGGGCGAAGCTGGAGAAGTGCGAATTTGAAGTTCAGCAAATCGCATTTCTAGGATATATTATCTCCCCAGAAGGTTTCCAAATGGAGGGTTCCAAGGTACAGGCAGTCCTGGATTGGGTGCAGCCCACTAGTTTGAAGGCGCTTCAGCGTTTCCTGGGCTTTGCAAATTTTTATAGACGATTTATCGCTGGATTTTCGTCTATAGTGGCGCCCTTGGTGGCACTCACTAAGAAAGGGGCGGATGTTGCTCACTGGTCTTGTGAGGCTAAAGCGGCTTTTGCCCGTCTCAAAAGGGCATTTGTTTCGGCCAAGGTGCTGCGACACCCAGATCCAGAGCGTCCTTTTGTGGTGGAGGTGGATGCCTCTGAGATGGGTATTGGGGCAGTGCTTTCTCAGATGGGAGTGTCTGATAATCGCCTTCATCCCTGTGCTTACTTTTCCCGTAAATTTTCGCCTGCCGAGATGAATTATGACGTGGGTAACCGGGAATTGTTGGCTATTAAGGATGCACTCGAGGAGTGGAGACACTGGCTTGAGGGGGCTAAGTTTGTGGTCTCAATTCTCACTGACCATAAGAATCTGGCATATTTAGAGTCAGCGAAGCGTCTCAATGCCAGGCAGGCACGATGGGCTTTGTTTTTTGCTCGCTTTAATTTTTTGATAACATATCGCCCTGGGTCAAAAAACATCAAGGCTGATGCGCTCTCGCGGAGTTTTGCTCCAATCCAGGAGACCACCGAGGAGCCGTTGCCCATTGTTTCCCCATCATGTATTAAAGTGGGCATTACCCAGGACCTCTTATCATTAGTCCTTAGAGCACAGGAGCAGGCTCCTCCAGACCTTCCGGTAGGTCTTTTGTTTGTGCCTCCTAGGTTAAGACAGCGAGTGTTCCTGGAATTCCATGCCAAGAAGTCGGCAGGTCACCCGGGTATTGCCAGAACTCGGGAGTTGCTATCTAGGGCGGTGTGGTGGCCCTCGGTGGCTAAGGATGTGGATCAGTGGGTTCGGGCATGTGACATCTGTGCCCGAAATAAGACTCCTAGAGGGGTTCCTGTTGGCCCATTACATCCACTCTCTATCCCATCTAAGCCATGGACCCACATTTCAATGGATTTTGTGGTGGACTTGCCCAAATCCTCGGGGATGACAGCCATCTGGGTTGTCGTTGACAGGTTTTCGAAGATGGCGCACTTCGTTCCACTGGTTGGGCTGCCATCAGCCAGACGCCTGTCTGAATTATTTATGCTGCATGTTGTGCGTCTCCACGGGTTGCCACTTGATGTGGTCTCTGACCGCGGATCCCAGTTTGTGGCCAAATTCTGGAGGGCATTTTGTTCCGATCTCCAGATTTCTGTCAGCTTGTCGTCAGGCTACCATCCGCAGTCTAATGGGCAGACTGAAAGGGTGAACCAGTCCTTGGAGCAGTTCCTCAGGTGTTATGTCTCCAAGTGTCAGACTGACTGGGTTGCTCATCTGTCCATGGCGGAGTTTGCCTATAACAACGCGGCTCACTCTGCTACAGGGATCTCTCCCTTCCTTTGTGTGTATGGGCATCATCCTAAGGCCAATTCTTTTGACCCCCTGGACTCCACGCCTGGTGGTTCCTCTGTGGTTTCGGTCCTTAGAGGTATTTGGCGGAAAGTGAAGAAAGCCCTTGTGTCTGTGTCATTAGTGACCAAAAGGGTTTTTGATAAGCGGAAAAGACCCTGCAGCTTCAAATTAGGAGACTTCGTCTGGTTGTCTACCAAGAATTTGAAGTTGAGACAGCCATCTCATAAGTTAGGGCCCCGGTTCATCGGCCCTTATAAGATCACCAGGGTTATCAATCCGGTGGCATTTCAGTTAGATCTGCCCCGTTCTTTGGGTATCAATAAAACATTTCATTGTTCCCTTTTAAAACGGGCGATTAGTAATCCTTCTTCCAGTGGAAGACCTTCCCCTCTTCTGATACGTGGCCAGAGGGAGTTTGTTGTTGAAAGGATTCTTGACTCCAAGGTGGTTCGGGGTCGGCTGTCATTTTTGGTGCACTGGAAGGGGTATGGCCCGGAGGAGCGGTCGTGGGTGCGCAGTTGTGATCTTCATGCCCCCAGACTGATACGCTCTTTCTTCTCGCAGTTCCCCGATAAACCCGGTGGTAGGGGTTCTTTGACCCCTCGTCAGAGGGGGGGTACTGTTAGGGTCTCCTGCCCTGTGCTGCCACGTCGTCATGGCAACCGGGAGACAAGTGCTAGTGGAGTAACCTGAGCGCAGCTGATACTCCGGTTCGGGTCTTTTGCTGTGCAGTGGTTATAGGCTCTGTGCACGGCAGGGGATCCGGTGCTGGTTTTTGTGCTCACAGTCTGTGAGGTCTGAGTGGGGCGTGGACAGCACCTGCTTTATAAGGCCTCTTTTCAGGGTAAGCAGATGCTGCTGAATCTTTGTTGGTTAGTCAGTTCATGAAAGTTAGCCAGTACTGTGTAGCTTTGTATTTGTTTGTTGCTTACTGCAAATAGGCCTGGGGATTTGGTATTACACTCTGCCAATCCAGACCTAGCAGTAAGACTGGAGTCAGTCGTTTAGCTTGCTGGGGTTCTGTTACTACTCTGTGAACTTAGCAAGTTTGCGGCTGTATTCTAAGACTTGCCTGTCTAATCCTGTCTCACTGTGCTAGGTGTCAGGGGTCAGTTTAGTGGCAGTAAGCTAAAACCTGTGCACTGCAAGTGAGAAATAGGATTGTGGAGACTCTCCTTGTGTCTATCATTCCATCTCTGACCAAGGAGTTTACTGCCACACCCGTTGGTAACCCTTTAGGGTTTTGCTGTTGCCCTTAGCAACAGCATTTCGGGTTCTCTACGTATTAAAACACAACATCTTGCTTTTTCCATCTGTGCAGTTCTAATACAAGGGAGATACCCAGTTCCTTAGCCTCTGGGCTTCTCTGTTCACTTTGTGTGTATTTTGTTACCCTATTACCTTCTGTGTACGTTATGTCATATTCCCCAGTTTGTCTGTGAGTCCATTCGTTTTGCATAACAGTTCAAACACCAGTACATTCCTGCAGACACTGGAGTGCATAACAGTTCTGACACCAGTACTTTCCTGCAGGCACTGGTGTGCATAACAGTTAGGCCGCGGGGACAAGAGTTAGGGTCAGGCTGCAGGACAGGTGGGTTATGGGGGTTAGGTATCAGGAAAAGCTTTACAATTACACCACTCTCAGTATTTTCAACATCAGGATGTCGCTGATGCCGTATTTTGACAGCCAGAATCCTATTAAAGGTCAAGATAAATGTGGACCCATCTGTATATAGGGGCATGCTGGCGTTTGCTGCGCTATACTCTGCTGTTTAGGATGGCTGTGCTGTGTACATTCAGAGACTGGCTGTGCTCTATAGTGACTGTACATAGGTGCATGCTGCTTTTATCTGCACTATACTCTGCTGTAAATTGTAATGTTTGGTGTGCTTTACCCTAGTTCACTTTCTTCACGTGCATCTACAAGCCCTGTTGTCTACGCAGTTTGAGCTGAGCTGCAAGTCCAAAAAAACTGAAAATATATATATATATATATATATATATTGTTTGTTTGTACTGTGCGGTGCGCTTTAACCTAGTGCACTTTGTTCACGTGCTGCATCTATAAGCCCTGTGGTACACTCAGTTTGAACCAAGCTGCAGGTTAATAAAACTGAAAAATAAAAAACATATATATTGTTTGTTCTGTTTGGTGCACTTTACCCTAGTGCCATTTGTTCAAAGGCCTGTGAGTCCACACAGTTTGAACCAAGCTGCAAGTTGGGATTGATATAGCGGCCGGGATGCCGGCCGCCAGAAAACCGACCACGGCACCCCGATGATAAGAATCCCGACAGAGCCATGGTAAGTATACTTACCTTCCATCAATGCCCCTCTAACCTTAACCGTCCCTTCTAGCAGCCCAACTCCAAATCCAGCAAAAATGTTCTGGTGCACTTCTCTAACCAAAAGCAAATGGAATAGACCAGTGGGGATTCTCAAAAAGGGCAATACAACTATAAATGTGCTATTGTGGACTCCCTGAGGGGACAGTACCAACAAGAATGAGCCAGTGGGAACTCCCTGAGTAGCCAATGCCACCCTCTTCAGACCCCCTTCAGAACCATGCATGCTAAACAGGTGACTGGTCTTGACTGTGGGGCTGTCATTCTCTAGGAAGACCCCCTGTGCCTAATGTGCATGGCTTCATGGGTCTATACACCTGGGTGAGTGGATGGCGTATACTGGGGCCTGGCCAGGATGCAGAGGCCTACCCTGCCATCCAGCAAGGGCCCCACAGTAGGAATGATTACAGGGCCCCAGCGAGGTGCTATTTCCCCCTGCTCCAGTAATCACTAACACCCCCTGAGCTTCTGCTGCTCACTGGGCTTCCTGCTGACACCCAGCCCGGAATCCTCCTCCTTCTGTGACAGGCGCTCTAGAGCTTCTAGTCCCCAGGCTATTTTTTGCAGCTTCTAATCTGATTGGCCGCTCTGTGCAGTCTCGACTTATCGGCTAAGAGAGGAAGCGGTACTATGCATAACTGGCTAGCCAGCACTGGCCAGGTCTGTTTCAGTTTTGAACATCAGCCTAGCGTCCGATCTGATGTGTGTGGGGTGCCCGACATTAAGGTTTGTCTGTGCACACTTCCCCCCCTCTGTGACTGCAGTACTTATAACAGTCTAGCTCATAGGTTCTCAAACTCGGTCCTCAGGAGCCCACACAGTGCATGTTTTGCATGTCTCATCACAGAATCACAAGTGAAATAATAAGCTGAACCTGTGGGCCTTTTAAAATGTGTCAGTGAGTAATTAATACACCTGTGCCCCTGCTGGGTTACCTGCAAAACATGCACTGTGTGGGCTCCTGAGGACCGAGTTTGAGAACCTATGGTCTAGCTACTTTAATGAGTTGTAAGAGGACCATGAATTTATAGAACTAAAGAACGCGCTATTTGTGACCATGAAGAGTTTTTTTGTTGTCACTTTAAAACTAACAATGACTCCACATGAATGACAGCTCAACAGCTAGAGCCTGAAGATCTAATCTACCTAGCACTAATAAAGCTGCTATATCTATATAGCCAGAGGGAGTCAGCACAGGTGCAGCATGTGTCCAGTGGGCCATGCATATGTGCCTCAGAGGTATTTCAGCAAATCCACCTTTAATGAAAGAGGCAAAGGGTCATGTTTTGGTGCACATTTTTTGTAGGACTTTTCTGAGAAAGGTGAAACAGCTGACTCCTAGTATTATGTACAGAACAGAAATTATCACCACAAATATAGCAACGTCTCATAGCTTAAACAAATAACACACTTTAAATACACTTTTGCTTCAAGCAGATCATTTATTTTGTAATGCACTCATGCGTTCCACAGATTTACAGTATTTTAATAATATTTAAAGTTTATTAGCCATGTCCCTTTTAATAAAAGTTAATTAAACCCTAATCAATGCTAAAACAGTATGTGACGGCACAACAGGGCAATGCCGCTTTTTAGACAAATATTTCCAAGCTCATTAGAAAAAGTATAGATAGCAATAATATTACGGAGAGAGGATTACGGTAAGTGTGGTAACTGTCTGTCATCACATCATTTAATTAACATACTGTAAGCTGGAAAAAAGGAATGCCAGTAACATTCAACAAATTTGCTTCCAGCACCAGCGTGAAGACCTTTATTTTAATGCAGCTGTTACAGATTTGCCTATTTCGCACTCATTTTATTGGTTCAACCCCATTTAATTCTAGCAGTTTGCTCAACTTGTAAACCTATAGAATCATTTTAAATTGGTTGGCTGGAAGTGTCTGGGAAAAAATAATGCACTCACTTTGCTTGTGTTTTCACAACAGAATTGAGCACATTAACCCTGCGTTTGCCAGGTACCCGAATACACAGCAAAGAGGACAGTAAAAATGATGACACATGCTCATTTTGAGCTGACCAAGAGATAACACAGATATTGCAGGACTCCTAATGTATCATTTTTCTTATAATGGAAAATAAAAAGCTTTTTATTCTTTATTCTGTGGCTTAGACATAACAGGAGTTAAATATTAAACAAAAGCAAAATGCTGAGTACTGAACTCAGCATACTTACTGTCATTAGAGCAAACCATGTCACTGATTAGATTAAAAATGCATGTAGTCTTGTAGAATAAAAAAATAAAAAAAGTAGAAAACACTGGAGAAATTGATTTGCAGTCTATGCAAAGTATTATATAACATTGCTTAAAATGCTTACTCTAGTAGCCTACTGTTTTAGTAGTGTATTTAGTATATTTAAAAATCAGGTTTCTTTGATAATGCATTAAGGGGTCTATTTAAGATCATTTGCAAAAAGTATCAATGCGTCATCGCGGCATATTGCAGCTATAAGCCATTTATGAAAAACTGTTGATGGGGCAACCCTCAGATAAGTGTAAAATGATAAAAGTGATAACTTATGTGGTTACTTTGCTGCCAGCTTACATACTATGTAAGCTGTTGAGCGACACATGTGCAAGCATAAGCTGCCAGGAAGGGATCTAAAAGTTCCCCCACTGGCGAAAAGGGGAAGCGGTTAAAATACAGCTAGTTGGGATCCCTGCTGTCACAAGGCCGAAGCTGGAATCCCGACTAGCAGTGAAATGCTCCTGCCGTAATGATGGCGACACAGGCTTTTCTCCCTTTGTGGATGTCTACGACACCCTTAGAGGGTAAGTAGAAGCTATGGCGAGCGCAGCAAGCCACCGTGCCTGCAGCATGGCAAGCACAGCAAACCCACAAGGGGCTTTCTACCGGGATCCCGTCCACTGGCGTTTCATACCGATCGATCCCACAATAAGGTATCCAATAATATGCAATGGCTAACACTATTCAAAGATCACATAACAATCAGATTCATGATTTTAGAGTTTGGCAAATTGCTGTAGATCACCGTCTTAATAGAAAATGAAGGGAGTGATACTGAGTGGTAATTTGGTTAAATTAGGATATCTGCAATATTTACTGCTGTTTACCCAATAAGGATATTTTATCTAAGCATGCAAAAACAGCAGTTTCTAAGGACTGAGAAATATTATTCAGTATACATAAAAGGCCTATATCCTTGTAAAAGAAGATGCTTAGGAGAGGTTAGATGCACTGGACCTGATGCTGTATTGGGCAAACATCAACACATGCATTCCTGCACTGCATGCATGGAAAAATATTGTATATACACCCATACACAGCTGTATTCATCAACCCCTCCCCATCAATATGCCTGGTTTAATACTAGTTATCATCAGTGCACATTTGCAACAGCCATATAAAGTACTAGGTGCAAAAGATACACGTAGCGTATTTACAATTACTTCCAACTCAGGTTTGCCCACAGAGGAGTTGGAGCAAGCGCATCGCAAACACAGACAAGATAAACTCTGTAAACAGACATACATTCATCTCTTAATCAGACCAAAATGTATTCTCAGCTACATACTGTTGTGCAGCAACGGACTGGGGCTCAAAAACGGCCCGGGCGCGTCATGGGGGCACGCCCCCATTTCCATGGAGACCAGTGGGGGCGGCTGAACCAGAGAGCCGGAGGCAGCGCTGCAAACGGCCTTCACGGCCCTCTGAGGGTCCGGATCGCCCCACCTGCCCATCGGCCCTCCTGGCATGTGCCAGATGGCCAGTCCAGCCCTGCTGTAGTGGTACAACTAAATAAAGATTCGGTATGAAAACCCGGTGGTCGGGATGCCGGCAGTCAGTATCCCGATGCCTGCATACCAATCGTGGCAATGCCGACATGGGTGCATTAGGTACCCCAACCTCCCTCTCCTACCCCCTTAACCCTAACCCTCCTTGTCCGCAGCCTAACCCTAAACTCCCCCCTTAGTGTCTAACACTCCCCCGCTTGTGCCTAATCCTAACCCTCCCTCTCTGCAGCCTAACCCTAACTTCCTCCACCCCGCAGCCTACCCCTAACCCCTCCTGTAGTGTGCCTAAACCTAACTCCCCCTCCCACAGCCTAAACCTAAGGCGGCCGTTAATACTTTCCTTCGGGATCTTGACTGATGGGATTCCGTCATTGGGATCCTGATCCTTTCTAATGGTTGTTGGGATTCCAGTGTTGGTATTACGGCTGCCGGGATCCTGAACCTATACCCTAAATAATTATTTTCTTTATGTCTCACATCACTCAGTAACCATTAGTAATTTAAAAGAAATCAGATCCAAGATGCTATTTTATTCAATGTCTTTGTTTCCAAATATGGTTTTGATGGATATTCATCATTATAAACTGAAATGGCAAAAATTACACCATACTATACTTGCCTACTTATGAAAAAGCATTTCAGGGAGATTGTGACAGTAACACCTATCAGCATGGATGTGTACTGCTACAGCTGAGAGGCGTGTCATAAAAATGACTTATATCCAAGTGTAAATGACCCCCAAAGTTAGTAAGATCAACTTGTTGAAGAAAAGACACTGATATTTTGCAGGATTTGTTTGTGTATTGTGCTTTACAAGAGGTTTCATATACTGTAAATGTAAATGGCCACGAGAAACTTTATTTAAAATATGTGTAGCCTTAGGGATCATTGTGCCTTATAACAATGCAGGGAAATGGCACTGATGATCCCATTTGAATGTATGTTTCTCTGGTTTATCTTATTCCCCAAGAATGTAACAGCTACATAAATAGGATATGGTGCAATTAGGGAGATTGATGGTATAGTCAGGGAGTCAGGGAGAATGCTGCTGTTTCAGCGAGTCTCCTGCAGAAAGCAGGAGGGGAGGCAACTATAAATTACACTAACAAACGCAGACATCCCAATAGCACAAACATTCATCACAACTCATCTGTTTGTTAATATTTATTGTTTCTGCTATAAATACCAGTTACTCACTAAGGATACTGAAAAAGGGGCCACTGCATTAATAATTGTATTTTTTACCCAAAAAGTATTTTTATTACTGCTAATCGTGGCATTAATAAAGACATTTATGCTCTAATGTACAGTATTAACCTTCTGATAAGTGCCTTTCCCTCTGATCATCTCTACATATTCACGTTAAATGATCACATTTTAAAATGCTAAAGATGAAATATGTTGAGAGTTAATAAGAGGTTTGTAAAGTAGGCTAGTAAGGGAAGGGATTATGCATGTGGTGAAATTGCTGCTGAGGTGTCCCTAGCTGGGTGTGACCAACCGTCTCTCCAGTTAGCATGATCACTAAGACCACCCCAGAATCATCACACTGCCAACCACCTGACAGAGTGAAAATAAAATTGAGCAATGGGCAAAGAAAGATGTGCAAGCTCTACAAGGTCACTAATCTCTATAAATGAGATGCTGGAGTATTCTATTAAGTGCTCGGGAGTAAAGGAGCTGTGTCAGCTGCTTTTGGGCTTGTCATCCATTAGTAAATTTAGTCTAAGTATGATCATAATATCATCTTTCCAATGATAACAAAACCTTTCTTTGACATTCGTGAGGCCTTTTGGAGTGAAACTCAGAAAAACCAAATAGGTAGAATGAGTGTAGATGAACAAATTGATACAAAGCAAGTCTGATTGAACAGAATAGTGATTTTATATGGTAGCAACTACGTGCCCTCTGGCCCTCATAATGACCTCCAACTTTGTCCTCTCTTTCAAATGATGTAGTCCCTATAACGAGTGGGCTTCTGGTTGCCGGTGGCCGGGCTCCCGGCGACCACCATACCGGCGCCGGAATCCCGACTGCCGGCATACCGACATCTATTCTCCCTCTTGGGGGTCCACGACCCCCTTGGAGGGAGAATAGATAGGGTGGCGCTGCCCGCAGAGTGGCGAGCGCAGCGAGCCCGCGAGGGGCTCATTTACGCTCGCCCAGCTGTTGGTATGCCGGCGGTCAGGATTCCAGCGCCGGTATGCTGGTCGCCGGGACTCCGACCGCCGGCAAACCATACTACACCCCCTATAACAGCTCTGTTGGTATTATGAGGGGCTGACACGTGGATATTTTTGCCCCTACAACCAAGTCCAAGATGGTCTTTGAAGCAATAACCATTAGGGGATTGGTTAAAAGGCTTTTATTTCGTATGCTAACTGGCTGATGCATTTCTGTATCTGGAAATGCGGCCTACCAAATCTATCAATGTGATTCAGTATTTCCATTTAATCCACAGTCTCTTAAAATCTTCCCATGGTTTCTCCTGGTGTCATTATTTTGCAAAGGACGTCAAAATGGGGCTTGATAACACACAGCCTTCCCTGAGGTATGAATGGCCTATTCAGCCCTCCTCTCGCTTACCTAAGTGACCAGTGGTAGCTGATCCTGTGAGGGGTCATTGTTTTGCTTAAAATAATGAGCTGTGTAACATGGGAGACCAATGTCATTTTTGACACCTATGTTTCTGCTGTGGCACATCCCACCCCATGAAGGATTTCCAGCAGGGTCCAGTGGGTACCCTGACTTCTCCCACAGACTCTACGCCGGAGTGGCTAAGCTGGTGTGTCCATTGATCAGAATTTCATGAGCAAGTTTCTGGATTGGTATCCTTTACAAGGGTAATATGAGTTTGTGCGTAGGGATTTTTCTGATGAGTTTTTGCTCCTGTGCTGGGTGTTGATGAGCTTCCCCTACAAAATATTAATTTGTGTTACCCTACTTTGGTGCGTTTGGGGCACAAGGTCAGACCTTTTGACACACCTCCCCTACCTGATCTTGCCCTTTCTCAGTTGGTATTATTATGAAAATAGACGGCCAGTAGTTACTGCTTGAAGCATAATCTCTATCACATATCTGTGGAATCAGTCAATGATGCAATTTCTGTGGAGGTCTGGTGTATGGGCTTTTGGGTCATGTACGTTTCTTTGGACTGGGGATGGCTAAGGTGGAAGTTGAATCTGCTTGTCAGCAATTGCCTTTGCACCCTGATTCTTTCATGTTCATGGACTTTTAGACTGGATAATGGGTTTTATCTGGTGTCTTCCTATGGGTTGCTCAGTTTCTTGCATGTTCTGGGGTAGCACACTACTTCGATGGCTTCCTCTATGTTGATCATTCAGGTTTTAACCACACTTTTCTTTGCAAGTTCTGAGGTTGCGGGATACCATCTTGTGGGCCCTGTAGGCTGGCACGAAGAGTAATCTTTGTTGGGGTTATTCAAGTTTTGCTTGTAGGGTTATCCAAATGAGACAATTGTTTTGCTGTAAACTATAGTGGGCCTTGGCGAGTCTTATATTGCCACACCAGTTTTTGAGACTGTCTGATGAGATCTGCCTTCATCTCAATGCTTGGGATATTTTCCTTCAGGAATGCAATGGGGCTCTATTTTGGCCTATATCTAACTTTCAGTTGTTCATGGATGCTGCTGGGGCTTCTGGTTTCGGTGTATACCTGGATGGTTTTTGGTGCTTCTTCAGCTGATTAGGTACATGAAAGGTTAACTAAGACTTGCTGCTTCTGAAGCTATTTCCCTTTATTGTGGCTTTGGAGTTGTGGGAGTTCAGTTGAGGAACTGTTCAGTGGTTTTATGGTGTGACAATCTGGGAGTTGTTCAGGCAATTAACAATAAGCTGGTTCTTCACCTACTGGCTCAGCTGGTGCTGCATTGTTTGCAGTTTAACATATCCTTTACAGCCTACCATGTTTCTGTGGTGGAGAACTTAATCACCCATGCACTTTCTAGACAGCAATGGGCTAGGTTTCCGGAGTTATCTCTTACTGCAGTTGTGGTTGGGGACATTTCGCACTTTCATTATTGGCAGATTATCAAGCATGGAGCGCCTCGCATGACAGTCCATGGCTGCACGGACGTTGACAAATTACCAAGTGTAATGTCATCAATCAGAGCATTGGAGTTCCTCAGGTAAAATTAAGTACCACCTCCTGTTGTGCTTTTGCTACAAGCCACCTCTGGTGGGTCTGTGTAATTACAGCCTAACTCCTATGTCTTCTGTGTGCAGTCAAGCAGCTTCATCATTAGGCCATTAGCACTAGGCCTTGTGTGTCAGGCTGCTCACCTGCAGTGACTCTCCTCATTAAGGGGGCTTGTCCTTTTTGGCTGTCCTAATTGGATATTATGGGTTAGATGCATCATCGCTTGGAAAGTGATAAAATGGAGAGTGAAAAAGTACCAGTCAATCAGCTCTTAACTACCATGTTACAGGCTGTGTTTGAAAAATGGTAGTTAGGAGCTGATTGGCTGGTACTTTTTCACTCTCCATTTTATCACTTTCCAAGCAATGATGTATCTGGCCCAATGTCTTTTATTACACAGCCTGCCTAGGACATAGGGGCTGGTTTTACTCAGTCCATCCTGACAAACCCAGATGAACCCTGAACAGTTCATGTAATCCTTTCATACTCTGAGCCTGTTGCTCCCCTGCAAGTGCCTGATCCTGCGTGTTCCAGTCTATACTATCTCTGTTAAGAGCTTCTGTTTATGTACCTGATACTGTGCACAACCCGGTGTACTCCAGCCTGTATTTGCTCAACTAGAGCTTCTGTTTATGTAACAGGTACTATGCACAATCCGGTGTACTTCAGCCTGTATATGCTCAACTGGAGCTTCTGTTTGTATCCTGTGTTATTACCCGTGCCCTGTCAGTCTGGTCCCACAGTATGTCTGTTTGTGTCACTAGGAGCATCTATTCCGCTATGTTACATATGTATTGTCTGTGTCGCTACTAGCGGCTACTCTGCTACCGGAGCCTGTCTGTCCACCTGCTTGTTTACCGGTGCTGTGTCGCTATTGGCAATCGCTTCCATATACCAGCCCTGCCTGCCTGTACCTCTGCCCACCAGTGCCCGTTTTTCTCCGCAGACCGGTCCAGTAGTTCGTTCATTGGTATCGGCATTGTTAGCAATCCGGTCCAGTCACTTGTCTGCACATATTGTATTGTATTGTATTTAGAAGCTACCAGGGACTGCACCACTGACAATTCGGCCATTGCAGTTCAGTAACCAGTGCTAGGTAACCTCATCTCCAGTGCTGTGGCGCTAGTGTGTACCATCTGCCGCAGTGTTTTCATGCTAGTCGCACACGGTAGTGTGCTTTAGTGTCTCGTTTGTCCTGTGTGTCTGGTACTTCCTCCTGTGTCCCATTCTGACTCCAGTTCCATACTTGCCTTGCCCAGCCTCCCATAGTAGCCTTGTCTATCATAAAACCCTGGGGCATCTGAGTACTGGGCGGACCTAATCCTCCCGGGAAAGGCGGCTGCTGGATTTATATGGCAGTATCACTGGACTTATACGGCAGTACCACTGGAATTATATGGCAGTACCACTGGATTTACACGACAGTACCACTGGAATTATATGTCAGTATCACTGGAATTATACAGCAGTACCACTGGACTGGATTTATATGGCAGTATCACTGGAATTATATGGCAGTACCACTGGACTGTATTTATATGGCAGTATCACTGGACTAATACGCCAGTACCACTGGAATTATACAGCAGTATCACTGAAATTATACGGCAGTACCACTGGACTTATACGGCAGTACCACTGGACTGGATATATACGGCAGTATCACTGGACTTATACGCCAGTACCACTGGAATTATACGGCAGTATCACTGGAATTATACGGCAGTACCACTGGATTTATACGGCAGTACCGCTGGAATTATATGGCAGTATCACTGGAATTATACGGCAATACTACTGGATTTATAAGGCAGTACCACTGGACTGGATTTATATGGCAATATCACTGGATTTATACGCCAATACCACTGGAATTATACGGCAGTATCACTGGACTTATACAGCAGTACCATTGGACTTATACGGCAATACCACTGGACTGGATTTATACAGCAGTATCATTGGAATTATACGGCAATACCACAGGACTTATATGACAGTACTACGGGAATTATACGGCAGAATCACTGGAATTATATGGCAGTACCACTGGACATATACGGCAGTATCACTGGATTTATACGGCAGTACCACTGGACACATACGGCAGTATCACTGGATTTATACGGCAGTACCACTGGACATATATACAGCAGTATCACTGGAATTATATGGCAGTACCACTGGACATATAGGGCAGTATCACTGGATTTATATGGCAGTACCACTGGACATATACGGCAGTATCACTGGATTTATACGGCAGTACCACTGGACATATACGGCTGTATCACTGGACTTATACAGCAGGTCCACTGGACTTAGAAAGCAGCACAGGGATACCATCACTGGACTGATGCGGAACAACACAGCACCACAGCAATGGACTGGACTTATACAGCAGCACTGGACATATGGCAGCAGAGGACACCACCACTGTGACTGGACTGATGCAGCACAAGCCACCCCCACTGGACGGATGCAGCACAACACAGCACCACTGGACTGGACTTATACAGCAGCACTGGATATATGGCAGCAGAGGACACCATCACTGTGACTGAACTGATGCAGCACAAGACACCACCACTGGACTGATGCAGCACAACACAGCACCACTGGACTGGACTTATACAGCAGCATTGTACATATGGCAGCAGAAGACACCACCACTGTGACTGGACTGATGCAGCTTAAGACACAACACAGCACAAGACATCACTGGAATCGCCACCCCACTTTCCCTCCCGCACAGACACTGAGGACAGAGACACGTCCTCTCGTTACATTCTCCAGGACTGGAGTGAAAATGGCGGCGACGTGCGGCTCCTTATATGGAATCCAAACCCCGCAAGAATCAGACAGCGGGATGATGATCTTTTGCCTCGTTCTGGTTTCCGAGTCATGCGGGAAAACCCGAGCCGGGCTCGGATCCGGGCTCGGGTAGTGAAGTCTGATAGGGTTCGGTTCTCAGGGAACCGAACCCACTCATTTCTAGTTTAGTATCCATTATAACACACTAGGGGGTATATTTACTAAGGTGCTGGTTTATAGAAGTGGAGATGTTGCCCATAGCAACCAATCAGATTCTACTTATCATTTATATAGCACTTTCCAGAAGATAATAACTGGAATCTGATTGGTTGCTAAAGGCAACATCTTCACTTCAGTCCTTGTAAATTTGAAACTGTTACATCAATAATACCCCTTTCAGACAGAAACTGAAATTACCGGGTGAAGCAGTTCTACCCGGTAATTTTATGAGAAACGCGGGTCCTTTTTCTGTGTGAAGGGATCAACCCGGGTTGAAATTCCTGGGACTTCGACCCTGCAACTTACCAAGGTCGGAGACCCGGGAATTTCGATCTGGGTTGACCCTTTCACACAGACAAAATGCCTGTATTGATCCGCAAATTACTGGGTTGAAATTCTATACCCGGTAATTTGCTTGTCTGTGTAAAAGGTAGTGATGTGCACCGGACATTTTTCGGGTTTTGTGTTTTGGTTTTGGATTCGGTTCCGCGGCCGTGTTTTGGATTCGGACGCGTTTTGGCAAAACCTCACCGAAAATTTTTTTGTCGGATTCGGGTGTGTTTTGGATTCGGGTGTTTTTTACAAAAAACCCTAAAAATCAGCTTAAATCATAGAATTTGGGGGTCATTTTGATCCCATAGTTTTATTAACCTCAATAACCATAATTTCCACTCATTTCCAGTCTATTCTGAACACCTCACACCTCACAATATTATTTTTAGTCCTAAAATTTGCACCGAGGTCGCTGGATGGCTAAGCTAAGCGACACAAGTGGCCGACACAAACACCTGGCCCATCTAGGAGTGGCACTGCAGTGTCAGGCAGGATGGCACTTCAAAAAAATAGTCCCCAAACAGCACATGATGCAAAGAAAAAAAGAGGCGCACCAAGGCCGCTGTGTGACTAAGCTAAGCGACACAAGTGGCCGACACAAACACCTGGCCCATCTAGGAGTGGCACTGCAGTGTCAGGCAGGATGGCACTTCAAAAAAATTGTCCCCAAACAGCACATGATGAAAAAAAAAAATTAAAGAAAAAAGAGGTGCAAGATGGAATTGTCCTTGGGCCGTCCCACCCACCCTTATGTTGTATAAACACGACATGCACACTTTAACGAACCCATCATTTCAGCGACAGGGTCTGCCACACGACTGTGACTGAAATGACTGGTTGGTTTGGGCCCCCACCAAAAAAAGAAGCAATCAATCTCTCCTTGCACAAAGTGGCTCTACAGGGGCAAGATGTCCACCTCATCATCATCCTCCGATTCCTCACCCCTTTCACTGTGTACATCCCCCTCCTCACAGATTATTAATTCATCCCCACTGGAATCCACCATCTCAGGTCCCTGTGTACTTTGTGGAGGCAATTGCTGCTGGTGAATGTCTACACGGAGGAATTTATTATAATTCATTTTGATGAACATCATCTTCTCCACATTTTCTGGAAGTAACCTCGTACGCCGATTGCTGACAAGGTGAGCGGCTGCACTAAACACTCTTTCGGAGTACACACTGGAGGGAGGGCAACTTATGTAGAATAAAGCCAGTTTGTGCAAGGGCCTCCAAATTGCCTCTTTTTCCTGCCAGTATACGTACGGACTGTCTGACGTGCCTACTTGGATGCGGTCACTCATATAATCCTCCACCATTCTTTCAATGGTGAGAGAATCATATGAAGTGTCAGTAGACGACATGTCAGTAATCATTGGCAGGTCCTTCAGTCCGGACCAGATGTCAGTACTCGCTCCAGACTGCCCTGCGTCACCGCCAGAGGGTGGGCTCGGAATTCTTAGCCTTTTCCTCGCACCCCCAGTTGCGGGAGAATGTGAAGGAGGAGATGTTGACGGGTCACGTTCCGCTTGATTTGACAATTTTCTCACCAGCAGGTCTTTGAACCTCTGCAGACTTGTGAACGTTGAAATCATTCTCCACTGCACTTGAGTCAGGTGCATTCCCCCTCCTTTGCCTATATCGTGGGCAGATGTATAGGCTTGAATGGCCTTTTGCTGCTCCTCCATCCTCTGAAGCATATAGAGGGTTGAATTCCACCTCGTTACCACCTCTTGCTTCAGATGATGGCAGGGCAGGTTCAGGAATGTTTGGTGGTGCTGCAGTCTTCTGTACGCGGTGGCTGAATGCCGAAAGTGGCCCGCAATTCTTCGGGCCACCGACAGCATCTCTTGCACGCCCCTGTCGTTTTTTAAATAATTCTGCACCACCAAATTCAATGTATGTGCAAAACATGGGACGTGCTGGAATTTGCCCAGATGTAATGCACGCACAATATTGCTGGCATTGTCCGATGTCACAAATCCCCAGGAGAGTCCAATTGGGGTAAGCCATCCTGCGATGATCTTCCTCAGTTTCCGTAAGAGGTTGTCAGCTGTGTTCCTCTTCTGGAAAGCGGTGATACAAAGCGTAGCCTGCCTAGGAACGAGTTGGCGTTTGCGAGATGCTGCTACTCGTGCCACCGCTGCTGTTCTTGCTGCGGGAGGCAATACATCTACCCAGTGGGCTGTCACAGTCATATAGTCCTGAGTCTGCCCTGCTCCACTTGTCCACATGTCCGTGGTTAAGTGGACATTGGGTACAACTGCATTTTTTAGGACACTGGTGAGTCTTTTTCTGAGGTCTGTGTACATTTTCGGTATCGCCTGCCTAGAGAAATGGAACCTAGATGGTATTTGGTAGCGGGGACACAGTACCTCAGTCAAGTCTCTAGTTGCCTCTGAATTAACGGTGGATACCGGAACCACGTTTCTCACCGCCCAGGCTGCCAAGGCCTGAGTTATCTGCTTTGCAGCAGGATGACTGCTGTGATATTTCATCTTCCTCGCAAAGGACTATTGGACAGTCAATTGCTTACTGGAAGTAGTACAAGTGGTCTTCCGACTTCCCCTCTGGGATGACGATCGACTCCCAGCAGCTACAACAGCAGCGCCAGCAGCAGTAGGCGTTACACTCAAGGATGCATCGGAGGAATCCCAGGCTGGAGAGGACTCGTCAGACTTGCCAGTGACATGGCCTGCAGGACTATTGGCTTTCCTGGGTAAGGAGGAAATTGACACTGAGGAGTTGGTGGTGTGGTTTGTAGGAGCTTGGTTACAAGAGGAAGGGATTTAGTGGTCAGTGGACTGCTTCCGCTGTCACCCAAAGTTTTTGAACTTGTCACTGACTTATGATGAATGCGCTGCAGGTGACGTATAAGGGAGGATGTTCCGAGGTGGTTAACGTCCTTACCCCTACTTATTACAGCTTGACAAAGGCAACACACGGCTTGACACCTGTTGTCCGCATTTGTGTTGAAATAATTCCACACCGAAGAACTGATTTTTTTTTGTATTTTGACCAGGCATGTTAATGGCCATATTCGTCCCACGGACAACAGGTGTCTCCCCGGGTGCCTGACTTAAACAAACCACCTCACCATCAGAATCCTCCTTGTCAATTTCCTCCCCAGCGCCAGCAACACCAACACCCATATCGTCATCCTGGTGTACTTCAACAGTGACATCTTCAATTTGACTTTCAGGAACTGGACTGCGGGTGCTCCTTCCAGCACTTGCAGGGGGCGTGCAAATGGTGGAAGGCGCAAGCTCTTCCCGTCCAGTGTTGGGAAGGTCAGGCATCGCAACCGACACAATTGGACTCTCCTTGGGTATTTGTGATTTAGAAGAACGCACAGTTCCTTGCTGTGCTTTTGCCAGCTTAAGTCTTTTCATTTTTCTAGCGATAGGATGAGTGCTTCCATCCTCATGTGAAGCTGAACCACTAGCCATGAACATAGGCCAGGGCCTCAGCCGTTCCTTGCCACTCTGTGTCGTAAATGGCATATTGGCAAGTTTACGCTTTTAATTTTGATTTTTGGGACATTTTACTGAACTTTTGTTTTTTGGATTTTACATGCTCTCTACTATGACATTGGGCATCGGCCTTGGCAGACGACGTTGATGGCATTTCATAGTCTCGGCCATGACTATTGGCAGCAGCTTCAGCACGAGGTGGCAGTGGATCTTGATCTTTCCCTATTTTAACCTCCACATTTTTGTTCTCCATTTTTGAATGTGTGGAATTATATGCCAGTAACTATCAATAGCAATGGCCTACTACTATATATACTGCGCACAACTGAAATGCACCACAGGTATGGATGGATAGTATACTTGACGACACAGAGGTAGGTAGAGCAGTGGCCTTCCGTACCATACTGCTATTTATACTGGTGGTCACTGTCAGCAATCTGCAAAACTAAAATGCACCACAGGTATAGAATGTAGATGGATAGTATACTTAATGACGACACAGAGGTAGGTACAGCAGTGGCCTTCCGTACCGTACTGCTATATATAGTATACTGGTGGTCACTGTGTCAGCAAACTGCAAAACTAAAATGCACCACAGGTATAGAATGTAGATGGATAGTATACTTAATGACGACACAGAGGTAGGTACAGCAGTGGCCTTCCGTACCGTTCTGCTATATATAGTATACTGGTGGTCACTGTGTCAGCAAACTGCAAAACTAAAATGCACCACAGGTATAGAATGTAGATGGATAGTATACTTAATGACGACACAGAGGTAGGTACAGCAGTGGCCTTCCGTACCGTACTGCTATATATAGTATACTGGTGGTCACTGTGTCAGCAAACTGCAAAACTAAAATGCACCACAGGTATAGAATGTAGATGGATAGTATACTTAATGACGACACAGAGGTAGGTACAGCAGTGGCCTTCTGTACCGTACTGCTATATATAGTATACTAGTGGTCACTGTGTCAGCAATCTGCAAAACTAAAATGCACCACAGGTATAGAATGTAGATGGATAGTATACTTAATGACGACACAGAGGTAGGTACAGCAGTGGCCTTCCGTACCGTACTGCTATATATAGTATACTGGTGGTCACTGTGTCAGCCAGGGGACAGCTATATATTTCAAAAGACCTGTGAAGTAGCTACTAGCAATAAAGGCTATGTTAAAATCACAAATCTTACACTAAATATGATTGTTAATACAGCCGTAGTTATGTGACTGGGGCACAAGTGACAGCTGAAATATATGACAGTATGATACATATTTCTTGAGATACTTACAAAAAGTCTCCCTATACAGTGGTTATCTCGTATATCAAGATTTTGGATAGATGTAATAAATTTACCAGAAATTATAAATTAATTTCCCTATATCCGATATAATTTGAGTACAATCATGTATACGCATCACACTATATAAATATTAAAAATACCATACCTGCCAATCATTATTTTGTGTATATTAGTAGCTGAAAAATAGGAATTATTCCTTAAAAGCTACCATTACTAATACATATGTGGGCTATCCCATATCAAGAGCTTGGATTGCTATTCAATTGAAGATATATATAATAACTCTTAGGATTACTATAGACGCACAGGAAACAAGTTGCACCTATAGGCAGATTGCTTTCTAGAGAATTGGGGCTGCTATACCTCTAATATAAGCAATTTCCTAGAAAACTGGGGCTGCCAAACCCCCAAATATAATTGGGGCTATCATACCCCTAAATATCAGCAACTCCTTAGGAAATTGGGGCCGCCATACCCCTAATGCATGTTGGCTGTCTCCCACAGGTAGACTGCTTTCTAGAAAATTGGGGCTGCAATACCCCTAATATAAGCAATTCCCTAGAAAATTGGGGCTGCCAAACCCCTAAATATAATTGGGGCTATCATACCCCTAAATATCAGCTATTCTTTAGAAAACTGGGGCTGCCATACCCCTAATGTATGTTGGTTGTCTCCCACAAAGTGGATATTACCATAACCTTTAAAGTATCCAGCCCACATACATAACATACTCTCTATTGGTATAGGTAGTAAGTGCGTGGGACTCCCGATATATAGAGATTCCTATTTCGGTAGAGATCCGTGACTCTGAATATAGGGAAATTGAGATTACAGCGATAATAACCTCCTATATGCAATTAGATGATGTATGTACATACACTTTAATCTACAGTCTCCACATCAGGAGAGTACCCTCTAGCTAGTAACCCCCAAGGAGTGAAGGGCACATACACATGAAGATTGTCTGCTTGAATCATCAATACAGCATAGTGGGTTTCAATTTGTGACAAACCCTCATGATATTGGATAAAGACAATCAGTATATAAGTTATTACAATAACTTCCAAGAATTAGACGAGAAACACATGTGGACACGTTTTTTAACTCTTTATTCACACATTTTTCCATTCTTTTCACGTATTTGTTAGTATTGTGATTTTAACTCTGATGTTTCATGGTAGCTCAGGACAAATATCCACCTTATTTTAATGTATATCGAATAAAGGTTATATTTTAGAACAAACTCACATTCTTTCAGTGCGTCAACAATACAGACTTCCTTCTGTTTTTTCCTCTCACATTCTTGGTCACTGTGTCAGCAATCTGCGAAACTAAAATGCACCACAGGTATAGAATGTAGATGGATAGTATACTTAATGACGACACAGAGGTAGGTACAGCAGTGGCCTTCCGTACTGTACTGCTATATATAGTATACTGGTGGTCACTGTGTCAGCAAACTGCAAAACTAAAATGCACCACAGGTATAGAATGTAGATGGATAGTATACTTAATGACGACACAGAGGTAGGTACAGCAGTGGCCTTCTGTACCGTACTGCTATATATAGTATACTGGTGGTCACTGTGTCAGCAAACTGCAAAACTAAAATGCACCACAGGTATAGAATGTAGATGGATAGTATACTTAATGACGACACAGAGGTAGGTACAGCAGTGGCCTTCCGAACCGTACTGCTATATATAGTATACTGGTGGTCACTGTGTCAGCAAACTGCAAAACTAAAATGCACCACAGGTATAGAATGTAGATGGATAGTATACTTAATGACGACACAGAGGTAGGTACAGCAGTGGCCTTCCGTACCGTACTGCTATATATAGTATACTGGTGGTCACTGTGTCAGCAAACTGCAAAACTAAAATGCACCACCACAGGTATAGAATGTAGATGGATAGTATACTTAATGACGACACAGAGGTAGGTACAGCAGTGGCCTTCCGTACTGTACTGCTATATATAGTATACTGGTGGTCACTGTGTCAGCAAACTGCAAAACTAAAATGCACCACAGGTATAGAATGTAGATGGATAGTATACTTAATGACGACACAGAGGTAGGTACAGCAGTGGCCTTCCGTACCGTACTGCTTTATATAGTATACTGGTGGTCACTGTGTCAGCAAACTGCAAAACTAAAATGCACCACAGGTATAGAATGTAGATGGATAGTATACTTAATGATGACACAGAGGTAGGTACAGCAGTGGCCTTCCGTACCGTACTGCTCTATATAGTATACTGGTGGTCACTGTGTCAGCAAACTGCAAAACTAAAATGCACCACAGGTATAGAATGTAGATGGATAGTACACTTAATGACGACACAGAGGTAGGTACAGCAGTGGCCTTCCGTACCGTACTGCTATATATACTGGTGGTCACTGTGTCAGCAAACTGCACAACTGAAATGCACCACAGGTATAGAATCTAGATGGATAGTATACTTAATGGCGACACAGAGGTAGGTACAGCAGTGGCCTACTGTACCGTAATGCTATATGTTATATACTGGTGGTCACTGGTCAGCAAAACTCTGCACTGTACTCCTCCTATATAATATTATACTGGTGGTCCCCAGTCCCCACAATAAAGTAGCACACTGAGCACAGATATGGAGTGTTTTTCAGGCAGACAACGTATACTGGTGGTCACTGTCAGCAAAACTCTGCGCTGTACTCCTGCTATATAACACAGCTGCTCCCCAGTCCCCACAATTAAGCAGTGTGAGCACAGATATATGCAGCACACTGAGCACAGATATGGAGCGTTTTTTTCAGGCAGAGAACGGATAACTGGTGGTCACTGATCAGCCAAATTCTGCAGTGTACTTCTCCTATATACAGCTGCTCCCCAGCCCTCCCCACAATTAAGCAATAGTGCACAATCAAGTTCAACAATAACGGAGAGGACGCCAGCCACGTCCTCTCCCTAACATTTCCAATGCACGAGTGAAAATGGCGGCGACGCGCGGCTGCTTATATAGAATCCGAATCTCGCGAGAATCCGACAGCGGGATGATGACGTTCTGGCGCACTCGGGTTAACCGAGCCATACGGGAGAGTCCGAGTATGCCTCGGACCTGTGTAAAAAGGGTGAAGTTCGGGGGGGTTCGGTTACCGAGAAACCGAACCCGCTCATCACTAGTAAAAGGGGGGGGTCAGGCAGGTCCCGGCAACACGACCCGGCACTGAAATGGTGGGTAATTGCCGGCTTTTCTGTCTGAAAGGGGTATTACTCGCAGTATGCTTACTAGGCAGTGGCGTAACTACCATAGATGCAGGAGATGTGGCTGCCATGGGGCCCTTGATGCCTGCAGGGCACACCGCTCCCCTGCACCCAGTCATGCTGCAGCAGGCTATCCCAATGTCGCATCTGGTGGTGACATTCCTAAGACGGCTGGGGGGGGGCTGACATGCCTAGATGCAGTTACTGTGAGGCTTGAAAGGTGAGCATGTGGCTTGTAACATGATACCCCTCTCAGTGGCGTCTCACGTACAAGATAACAATGGTGACTGCAGGTTCTAACAGCCGCCGGCACACTCTATCCCCGACCTCACTGTAAATCTTCCCACACTGCTGAGCAACCTCCACCCCAACTCTACTGCTGATCCATTGCAAAAGCTTGCCAGTATATTAAACTTTCTTTTTTTGGGGGGGAGGGGGGAGACGGTGCAGAACGTAGGCAGCTGCCTGCTCTCCACACTGACAGAGAGGCTGACTGTCAGGGGAGCAACAGGGTCAGTGCGCAGCCCCTCCTAGGCAGTTCCCATGGGGCATTGTGTGAGGCCTGCCACTTAGGGATGGCAATCGATTGTTTTACCCATTGATGGTCACCCCTGCATTTCTGTATAATATATTCAGAGTAGGAAAAAACAATGGTTCCCTAATGCACACCGAGTGAAAAATATTACTACATAATAGTCAGATTATACGGAGATCTTGGTTGCGTATATCTGCAGATATAGGGTTAAGCCCCCAGGCCGATCGACAAGGCATCTCCGTCACTGGGGGTCCCTAATACTAGGTATGGGTCCGGGGTGCAGGACCCCATCATGTCGGCACAGGTCGGCTACCCCAGGTCAGCACACAGGTGAAAATTAATAAGGGTTAATAAGAAGCACAGAAGTGCTATGTAAGTGGTATACAAAGTGATAGGGAAAATCATAAGTGTTAATAAAGTGTTAGGGTGTGCCGACCTGAAGCAGCCCAGCCACACCGACACAGGGGCCACCACACCCCACACCCACCCCATAAATAATTACAAATATGTCTGGGTTGAATTCCCAGTGTAAGGCCACATGGTAATGGCTCCTACAGCATCTGAGAGCCAGCTTACCTGGAGATACCCCTAGCTTCTCCTATGGCAGTCTAGAGTCAGCAATCCCTCCTAATGCTGACCCTTCCATGCCTCTCAATACAATACAAAAAATGGTGAGCTGCTCAATCAGATAGTGATGTCACTCAGGTGCTAAAAGGGAGGGGTAATTCTGTGTAGGAAAAAACAATGGTTCCCTAATGCACACCGAGTGAAAAATATTACTACATAATAGTCAGATTATACGGAGATCTTGGTTGCGTATATCTGCAGATATAGGGTTAAGCCCCCAGGCCGATCGACAAGGCCTCTCCGTCACTGGGGGTCCCTAATACTAGGTATGGGTCCGGGGTGCAGGACCCCATCATGTCGGCACAGGTCGGCTACCCCAGGTCAGCACACAGGTGAAAATTAATAAGGGTTAATAAGAAGCACAGAAGTGCTATGTAAGTGGTGTGATTAAAATAATACAAAAATATATACAAAGTGATAGGGAAAATCATAAGTGTTAATAAAGTGTTAGGGTGTGCCGACCTGAAGCAGCCCAGCCACACCGACACAGGGGCCACCACACCCCACACCCACCCCATAAATAATTACAAATATGTCTGGGTTGAATTCCCAGTGTAAGGCCACATGGTAATGGCTCCTACAGCATCTGAGAGCCAGCTTACCTGGAGATACCCCTAGCTTCTCTTATGGCAGTCTAGAGTCAGCAATCCCTCCTAATGCTGACCCTTCCATGCCTCTCAATACAATACAAAAAATGGTGAGCTGCTCAATCAGATAGTGATGTCACTCAGGTGCTAAAAGGGAGGGGTAATTCTGTGTAGGAAAAAACAATGGTTCCCTAATGCACACCGAGTGAAAAATATTACTACATAATAGTCAGATTATACGGAGATTTTGGTTGCGTATATCTGCAGATATAGGGTTAAGCCCCCAGGCCGATCGACAAGGCCTCTCCGTCACTGGGGGTCCCTAATACTAGGTATGGGTCCGGGGTGCAGGACCCCATCATGTCGGCACAGGTCGGCTACCCAAGGTCAGCACACAGGTGAAAATTAATAAGGGTTAATAAGAAGCACAGAAGTGCTATGTAAGTGGTGTGATTAAAATAATACAAAAATATATACAAAGTGATAGGGAAAATCATAAGTGTTAATAAAGTGTTAGGGTGTGCCGACCTGAAGCAGCCCAGCCACACCGACACAGGGGCCACCACACCCCACACCCACCCCATAAATAATTACAAATATGTCTGGGTTGAATTCCCAGTGTAAGGCCACATGGTAATGGCTCCTACAGCATCTGAGAGCCAGCTTACCTGGAGATACCCCTAGCTTCTCCTATGGCAGTCTAGAATCAGCAATCCCTCCTAATGCTGACCCTTCCATGCCTCTCAATACAATACAAAAAATGGTGAGCTGCTCAATCAGATAGTGATGTCACTCAGGTGCTAAAAGGGAGGGGTAATTCTGTGTAGGAAAAAACAATGGTTCCCTAATGCACACCGAGTGAAAAATATTACTACATAATAGTCAGATTATACGGAGATCTTGGTTGCGTATATCTGCAGATATAGGGTTAAGCTCCCTGGCCGATCGACAAGGCCTCTCCGACACTGGGGGTCCCTAATACTAGGTATGGGTCCGGGGTGCAGGACCCCATCATGTCGGCACAGGTCGGCTACCCCAGGTCAGCACACAGGTGAAAATTAATAAGGGTTAATAAGAAGCACAGAAGTGCTATGTAAGTGGTGTGATTAAAATAATACAAAAATATATACAAAGTGATAGGGAAAATCATAAGTGTTAATAAAGTGTTAGGGTGTGCCGACCTGAAGCAGCACAGCCACACCGACACAGGGGCCACCACACCCCACACCCACCCCATAAATAATTACAAATATGTCTGGGTTGAATTCCCAGTGTAAGGCCACATGGTAATGGCTCCTACAGCATCTGAGAGCCAGCTTACCTGGAGATACCCCTAGCTTCTCCTATGGCAGTCTAGAGTCAGCAATCCCTCCTAATGCTGACCCTTCCATGCCTCTCAATACAATACAAAAAATGGTGAGCTGCTCAATCAGATAGTGATGTCACTCAGGTGCTAAAAGGGAGGGGTAATTCTGTGTAGGAAAAAACAATGGTTCCCTAATGCACACCGAGTGAAAAATATTACTACATAATAGTCAGATTATACGGAGATCTTGGTTGCGTATATCTGCAGATATAGGGTTAAGCCCCCAGGCCGATCGACAAGGCCTCTCCGTCACTGGGGGTCCCTAATACTAGGTATGGGTCCGGGGTGCAGGACCCCATCATGTCGGCACAGGTCGGCTACCCCAGGTCAGCACACAGGTGAAAATTAATAAGGGTTAATAAGAAGCACAGAAGTGCTATGTAAGTGGTGTGATTAAAATAATACAAAAATATATACAAAGTGATAGGGAAAATCATAAGTGTTAATAAAGTGTTAGGGTGTGCCGACCTGAAGCAGCCCAGCCACACCGACACAGGGGCCACCACACCCCACACCCACCCCATAAATAATTACAAATATGTCTGGGTTGAATTCCCAGTGTAAGGCCACATGGTAATGGCTCCTACAGCATCTGAGAGCCAGCTTACCTGGAGATACCCCTAGCTTCTCCTATGGTAGTCTAGAGTCAGCAATCCCTCCAAATGCTGACCCTTCCATGCCTCTCAATACAATACAAAAAATGGTGAGCTGCTCAATCAGATAGTGATGTCACTCAGGTGCTAAAAGGGAGGGGTAATTCTGTGTAGGAAAAAACAATGGTTCCCTAATGCACACCGAGTGAAAAATATTACTACATAATAGTCAGATTATACGGAGATCTTGGTTGCGTATATCTGCAGATATAGGGTTAAGCCCCCAGGCCGATCGACAAGGCCTCTCCGTCACTGGGGGTCCCTAATACTAGGTATGGGTCCGGGGTGCAGGACCCCATCATGTCGGCACAGGTCGGCTACCCCAGGTCAGCACACAGGTGAAAATTAATAAGGGTTAATAAGAAGCACAGAAGTGCTATGTAAGTGGTGTGATTAAAATAATACAAAAATATATACAAAGTGATAGGGAAAATCATAAGTGTTAATAAAGTGTTAGGGTGTGCCGACCTGAAGCAGCCCAGCCACACCGACACAGGGGCCACCACACCCCACACCCACCCCATAAATAATTACAAATATGTCTGGGTTGAATTCCCAGTGTAAGGCCACATGGTAATGGCTCCTACAGCATCTGAGAGCCAGCTTACCTGGAGATACCCCTAGCTTCTCCTATGGTAGTCTAGAGTCAGCAATCCCTCCAAATGCTGACCCTTCCATGCCTCTCAATACAATACAAAAAATGGTGAGCTGCTCAATCAGATAGTGATGTCACTCAGGTGCTAAAAGGGAGGGGTAATTCTGTGTAGGAAAAAACAATGGTTCCCTAATGCACACCGAGTGAAAAATATTACTACATAATAGTCAGATTATACGGAGATCTTGGTTGCGTATATCTGCAGATATAGGGTTAAGCCCCCAGGCCGATCGACAAGGCCTCTCCGTCACTGGGGGTCCCTAATACTAGGTATGGGTCAGGGGTGCAGGACCCCATCATGTCGGCACAGGTCGGCTACCCCAGGTCAGCACACAGGTGAAAATTAATAAGGGTTAATAAGAAGCACAGAAGTGCTATGTAAGTGGTGTGATTAAAATAATACAAAAATATATACAAAGTGATAGGGAAAATCATAAGTGTTAATAAAGTGTTAGGGTGTGCCGACCTGAAGCAGCCCAGCCACACCGACACAGGGGCCACCACACCCCACACCCACCCCATAAATAATTACAAATATGTCTGGGTTGAATTCCCAGTGTAAGGCCACATGGTAATGGCTCCTACAGCATCTGATAGCCAGTTTACCTGGAGATACCCCTAGCTTCTCCTATGGCAGTCTAGAGTCAGCAATCCATCCTAATGCTGACCCTTCCATGCCTCTCAATACAATACAAAAAATGGTGAGCTGCTCAATCAGATAGTGATGTCACTCAGGTGCTAAAAGGGAGGGGTAATTCTGTGTAGGAAAAAACAATGGTTCCCTAATGCACACCGAGTGAAAAATATTACTACATAATAGTCAGATTATACGGAGATCTTGGTTGCGTATATCTGCAGATATAGGGTTAAGCCCCCAGGCCGATCGACAAGGCCTCTCCGTCACTGGGGGTCCCTAATACTAGGTATGGGTCCGGGGTGCAGGACCCCATCATGTCGGCACAGGTCGACTACCCCAGGTCAGCACACAGGTGAAAATTAATAAGGGTTAATAAGAAGCACAGAAGTGCTATGTAAGTGGTGTGATTAAAATAATACAAAAATATATACAAAGTGATAGGGAAAATCATAAGTGTTAATAAAGTGTTAGGGTGTGGCGACCTGAAGCAGCCCAGCCACACCGACACAGGGGCCACCACACCCCACACCCACCCCATAAATAATTACAAATATGTCTGGGTTGAATTCCCAGTGTAAGGCCACATGGTAATGGCTCCTACAGCATCTGAGAGCCAGCTTACCTGGAGATACCCCTAGCTTCTCCTATGGCAGTCTAGAGTCAGCAATCCCTCCTAATGCTGACCCTTCCATGCCTCTCAATACAATACAAAAAATGGTGAGCTGCTCAATCAGATAGTGATGTCACTCAGGTGCTAAAAGGGAGGGGTAATTCTGTGTAGGAAAAAACAATGGTTCCCTAATGCACACCGAGTGAAAAATATTACTACATAATAGTCAGATTATACGGAGATCTTGGTTGCGTATATCTGCAGATATAGGGTTAAGCCCCCAGGCCGATCGACAAGGCCTCTCCGTCACTGGGGGTCCCTAATACTAGGTATGGGTCCGGGGTGCAGGACCCCATCATGTCGGCACAGGTCGGCTACCCCAGGTCAGCACACAGGTGAAAATTAATAAGGGTTAATAAGAAGCACAGAAGTGCTATGTAAGTGGTGTGATTAAAATAATACAAAAATATATACAAAGTGATAGGGAAAATCATAAGTGTTAATAAAGTGTTAGGGTGTGCCGACCTGAAGCAGCCCAGCCACACCGACACAGGGGCCACCACACCCCACACCCACCCCATAAATAATTACAAATATGTCTGGGTTGAATTCCCAGTGTAAGGCCACATGGTAATGGCTCCTACAGCATCTGAGAGCCAGCTTACCTGGAGATACCCCTAGCTTCTCCTATGGCAGTCTAGAGTCAGCAATCCCTCCTAATGCTGACCCTTCCATGCCTCTCAATACAATACAAAAAATGGTGAGCTGCTCAATCAGATAGTGATGTCACTCAGGTGCTAAAAGGGAGGGGTAATTCTGTGTAGGAAAAAACAATGGTTCCCTAATGCACACCGAGTGAAAAATATTACTACATAATAGTCAGATTATACGGAGATCTTGGTTGCGTATATCTGCAGATATAGGGTTAAGCCCCCAGGCCGATCGACAAGGCCTCTCCGTCACTGGGGGTCCCTAATACTAGGTATGGGTCCGGGGTGCAGGACCCCATCATGTCGGCACAGGTCGGCTACCCCAGGTCAGCACACAGGTGAAAATTAATAAGGGTTAATAAGAAGCACAGAAGTGCTATGTAAGTGGTGTGATTAAAATAATACAAAAATATATACAAAGTGATAGGGAAAATCATAAGTGTTAATAAAGTGTTAGGGTGTGCCGACCTGAAGCAGCCCAGCCACACCGACACAGGGGCCACCACACCCCACACCCACCCCATAAATAATTACAAATATGTCTGGGTTGAATTCCCAGTGTAAGGCCACATGGTAATGGCTCCTACAGCATCTGATAGCCAGTGTACCTGGAGATACCCCTAGCTTCTCCTATGGCAGTCTAGAGTCAGCAATCCCTCCCAATGCTGACCCTTCCATGCCTCTCAATACAATACAAAAAATGGTGAGCTGCTCAATCAGATAGTGATGTCACTCAGGTGCTAAAAGGGAGGGGTAATTCTGTGTAGGAAAAAACAATGGTTCCCTAATGCACACCGAGTGAAAAATATTACTACATAATAGTCAGATTATACGGAGATCTTGGTTGCGTATATCTGCAGATATAGGGTTAAGCCCCCAGGCCGATCGACAAGGCCTCTCCGTCACTGGGGGTCCCTAATACTAGGTATGGGTCCGGGGTGCAGGACCCCATCATGTCGGCACAGGTCGGCTACCCCAGGTCAGCACACAGGTGAAAATTAATAAGGGTTAATAAGAAGCACAGAAGTGCTATGTAAGTGGTGTGATTAAAATAATACAAAAATATATACAAAGTGATAGGGAAAATCATAAGTGTTAATAAAGTGTTAGGGTGTGCCGACCTGAAGCAGCCCAGCCACACCGACACAGGGGCCACCACACCCCACACCCACCCCATAAATAATTACAAATATGTCTGGGTTGAATTCCCAGTGTAAGGCCACATGGTAATGGCTCCTACAGCATCTGAGAGCCAGCTTACCTGGAGATACCCCTAGCTTCTCCTATGGCAGTCTAGAGTCAGCAATCCCTCCTAATGCTGACCCTTCCATGCCTCTCAATACAATACAAAAAATGGTGAGCTGCTCAATCAGATAGTGATGTCACTCAGGTGCTAAAAGGGAGGGGTAATTCTGTGTGGGAAAAAACAATGGTTCCCTAATGCACACCGAGTGAAAAATATTACTACATAATAGTCAGATTATACGGAGATCTTGGTTGCGTATATCTGCAGATATAGGGTTAAGCCCCCAGGCCGATCGACAAGGCCTCTCCGTCACTGGGGGTCCCTAATACTAGGTATGGGTCCGGGGTGCAGGACCCCATCATGTCGGCACAGGTCGACTACCCCAGGTCAGCACACAGGTGAAAATTAATAAGGGTTAATAAGAAGCACAGAAGTGCTATGTAAGTGGTGTGATTAAAATAATACAAAAATATATACAAAGTGATAGGGAAAATCATAAGTGTTAATAAAGTGTTAGGGTGTGCCGACCTGAAGCAGCCCAGCCACACCGACACAGGGGCCACCACACCCCACACCCACCCCATAAATAATTACAAATATGTCTGGGTTGAATTCCCAGTGTAAGGCCACATGGTAATGGCTCCTACAGCATCTGAGAGCCAGGTTACCTGGAGATACCCCTAGCTTCTCTTATGGCAGTCTAGAGTCAGCAATCCCTCCTAATGCTGACCCTTCCATGCCTCTCAATACAATACAAAAAATGGTGAGCTGCTCAATCAGATAGTGATGTCACTCAGGTGCTAAAAGGGAGGGGTAATTCTGTGTAGGAAAAAACAATGGTTCCCTAATGCACACCGAGTGAAAAATATTACTACATAATAGTCAGATTATACGGAGATCTTGGTTGCGTATATCTGCAGATATAGGGTTAAGCCCCCAGGCCGATCGACAAGGCCTCTCCGTCACTGGGGGTCCCTAATACTAGGTATGGGTCCGGGGTGCAGGACCCCATCATGTCGGCACAGGTCGGCTACCCCAGGTCAGCACACAGGTGAAAATTAATAAGGGTTAATAAGAAGCACAGAAGTGCTATGTAAGTGGTGTGATTAAAATAATACAAAAATATATACAAAGTGATAGGGAAAATCATAAGTGTTAATAAAGTGTTAGGGTGTGCCGACCTGAAGCAGCCCAGCCACACCGACACAGGGGCCACCACACCCCACACCCACCCCATAAATAATTACAAATATGTCTGGGTTGAATTCCCAGTGTAAGGCCACATGGTAATGGCTCCTACAGCATCTGATAGCCAGTGTACCTGGAGATACCCCTAGCTTCTCCTATGGCAGTCTAGAGTCAGCAATCCCTCCCAATGCTGACCCTTCCATGCCTCTCAATACAATACAAAAAATGGTGAGCTGCTCAATCAGATAGTGATGTCACTCAGGTGCTAAAAGGGAGGGGTAATTCTGTGTAGGAAAAAACAATGGTTCCCTAATGCACACCGAGTGAAAAATATTACTACATAATAGTCAGATTATACGGAGATCTTGGTTGCGTATATCTGCAGATATAGGGTTAAGCCCCCAGGCCGATCGACAAGGCCTCTCCGTCACTGGGGGTCCCTAATACTAGGTATTCATTTTGATGAACATCATCTTCTCCACATTTTCTGGAAGTAACCTCGTACGCCGATTGCTGACAAGGTGAGCGGCTGCACTAAACACTCTTTCGGAGTACACACTGGAGGGAGGGCAACTTAGGTAGAATAAAGTCAGTTTGTGCAAGGGCCTCCAAATTGCCTCTTTTTCCTGCCAGTATATGTACGGACTGTCTGATGTGCCTACTTGGATGCGGTCACTCATATAATCCTCCACCATTCTTTCAATGGTGAGAGAATCATATGAAGTGACAGTAGACGACATGTCAGTAATCGTTGGCAGGTCCTTCAGTCCGGACCAGATGTCAGCACTCACTCCAGACTGCCCTGCATCACCGCCAGCGGGTGGGCTCTAAATTCTTAGCCTTTTCCTCGCACCTCCAGTTGCGGGAGAATGTGAAGGAGGAGCTGTTGACGTTCCGCTTGACTTGACAATTTTCTCACCAGCAGGTCTTTGAACCTCTGCAGACTTGTGTCTGCCGGAAAGAGAGATACAACGTAGGTTTTAAATCTAGGATCGAGCACGGTGGCCAAAATGTAGTGCTCTGATTTCAACAGATTGACCACCCGTGAATCCTGGTTAAGCGAATTAAGGGCTCCATCCACAAGTCCCACATGACTAGCGGAATCGCTCTGTTTTAGCTCCTCCTTCAATGTCTCCAGCTTCTTCTGCAAAAGCCTGATGAGGGGAATGACCTGACTCAGGCTGACAGTGTCTGAACTGACTTCACGTGTGGCAAGTTCAAAGGGTTGCAGAACCTTGCACAACGTTGAAATCATTCTCCACTTGAGTCAGGTGCATTCCCCCTCCATTGCCTATATCGTGGGCAGATGTATAGGCTTGAATGGCCTTTTGCTGCTCCTCCATCCTCTAAAGCACATAGAGGGTTGAATTCCACCTTGTTAGCACCTCTTGCTTCAGATGATGGCAGGGCAGGTTCAGGAGTGTTTGCTGGTGCTCCAGTCTTCGGCACGCGGTGGCTGAATGCCGAAAGTGGCCCGCAATTCTTCGGGCCACCAACAGCATCTCTTGCCCGCCCCTGTCGTTTTTAAATAATTCTGCACCACCAAATTCAATGTATGTGCAAAACATGGGACGTGCTGGAATTTGCTCAGATGTAATGCACGCACAATATTGGTGGCGTTGTCCGATGTCACAAATCCCCAGGAGAGTCCAATTGGGGTAAGCCATTCTGCGATGATGTTCCTCAGTTTCCGTAAGAGGTTATCAGCTGTGTGCCTCTTATGGAAAGCGGTGATATAAAGCGTAGCCTGCCTAGGAACGAGTTGGCGTTTGCGAGATGCTGCTACTGGTGCCGCCGCTGCTGTTCTTGCTGCGGGAGGCAATACATCTACCCAGTGGGCTGTCACAGTCATATAGTCCTGAGTCTGCCCTGCTCCACTTGTCCACTTGTCCACATGTCCGTGGTTAAGTGGACATTGGGTACAACTGCATTTTTTAGGACACTGGTGACTCTTTTTCTGAGGTCTGTGTACATTTTCGGTATCGCCTGCCTAGAGAAATGGAACCTAGATGGTATTTGGTATCGGGAACACAGTACCTCAATCAAGTCTCTAGTTGCCTGTGAATTAACGGTGGATACCGGAACCACATTTCTCACCACCCAGGCTGACAAGACCTGAGTTATTCGCTTTGCAGCAGGATGACTGCTGTGATATTTCATCTTCCTCGCAAAGGACTGTTGGACAGTCAATTGCTTACTGGAAGTAGTACAAGTAGTCTTCTGACTTCCCCTCTGGGATGCCGATCGACTCCCAGCAGCAACAACAGCAGCGCCAGCAGCAGTAGGCGTTACACTCAAGGATGCATCGGAGGAATCCCAGGCAGGAGAGGACTCGTCTGACTTGCCAGTGGCATGGCCTGCAGGACTATTGGCTTTCCTGTGTAAGGTGGAAATTGACACTGAGGGAGTTGGTGGTGTGGTTTGCAGGAGCTTGGTTACAAGAGGAAGGGATTTAGTGGTCAGTGGACTGCTTCCGCTGTCATCCAAAGTTTTTGAACTTGTCACTGACTTCTGATGAATGCGGACCAGGTGACGTATAAGGGAGGATGTTCCTAGGTGGTTAACGTCCTTACCCCTACTTATTACAGCTTGACAAAGGCAACACACGGCTTGACACCTGTTGTCCGCATTTGTGTTGAAATAATTCCACACCGAAGAGGTGATTTTTTTTTGTATTTTGACCAGGCATGTCAATGGCCATATTCGTCCCACGGACAACAGGTGTCTACCCGGGTGCCTGACTTAAACAAACCACCTCCCCATCAGAATCCTCCTTGTCAATTTCCTCCCCAGCGCCAGCAACACCCATATCCTCATCCTGGTGTACTTCAACAGTGACATCTTCAATTTGACTATCAGGAACTGGACTGCGGGTGCTCCTTCCAGCACTTGCAGGGGGCGTGCAAATGGTGGAAGGCGCAAGCTCTTCCCGTCCAGTGTTGGGAAGGTCAGGCATCGTAACCGACACAATTGGACTCTCTTTGGGGATTTGTGATTTAGAAGAACGCACAGTTCTTTGCTGTGCTTTTGCCAGCTTAAGTCTTTTTATTTTTCTAGCGAGAGGATGAGTGCTTCCATCCTCATGTGAATCTGAACCACTAGCCATGAACATAGGCCAGGGCCTCAGCCGTTCCTTGCCACTCCGTGTCATAAATGGCATATTGGCAAGTTTACGCTTCTCATCAGACGCTTTTAATTTTGATTTTTGGGTCATTTTACTGAACTTTTGTTTTTTGGATTTTACATGCTCTCTACTATGACATTGGGCATCGGCCTTGGCAGACGACGTTGATGGCATTTCATCGTCTCGGCCATGACTAGTGGCAGCAGCTTCAGCATGAGGTGGAAGTGGATCTTGATCTTTCCCTATTTTAACCTCTACATTTTTGTTCTCCATTTTTTAATGTGTGGAATTATATGCCAGTATCAATAGCAATGGCCTACTACTATATATACTGCGCACAACTGAAATGCACCACAGGTATGGATGGATAGTATACTTGATGACACAAAGGTAGGCAGAGCAGTGGCCTTCCGTACCGTACTGCTATATATACTGGTGGTCACTGTCAGCAAACTGCAAAACTAAAATGCACCACAGGTATAGAATGTAGATGGATAGTATACTTGACGACACAGAGGTAGGTAGAGCAGTGGCCTTCCGTACCGTACTGCTATATATACTGGTGGTCACTGTCAGCAAAACTCTGCACTGTACTCCTTCTATATAATACTGCTGGTCCCCATTCCCCACAATAAAGCAGCGTGAGCACAGATATATGCAGCACACTGAGCACAGATATGGAGTGTTTTTCAGGCAGACAACGTATACTGGTGGTCACTGGTCAGCAAAACTCTGCACTGTACTCCTCCTAGATAATATACTGGTGGTCCCCAGTCCCCACATTAAAGCAGTGTGAACACAGATATATGCAGCACACTGAGCACAGATATGGAGTGTTTTTCAGGCAGACAATGTATACTGGTGGTTACTGTCAGCAAAACTCTGCACTGTACTCCTCCTATATAATACTGCTGGTCCCCAGTCCCCACAATAAAGCAGTGTGAGCACAGATATATGCAGCACACTGAGCATAGATATGGAGTGTTTTTCAGGCAGACAACGTATACTGGTGGTCACTGTCAGCAAAACTCTGCACTGTACTCCTCCTATATATTATACTGGTGGTCCCCAGTCCCCACAATAAAGCAGTGTGAGCACAGATATATGCAGCACACTGAGTACAGATATGGAGTGTTTTTCAGGCAGACAACGTATACTGGTGGTCACTGTCAGCAAAACTCTGCACTGTACTCCTCCTATATAATACAGCTGCTCCCCAGTCCCCACAATTAATCAGTGTGAGCACAGATATATGCAGCACACTGAGCACAGATATGGAGTGTTTTTCAGGCAGACAACGTATGCTGGTGGTCACTGTCAGCAAAACTCTGCACTGTACTCCTCCTATATAATATACTGGTGGTCCCCAGTCCCCACAATAAAGCAGTGTGAGCACAGATATATGCAGCACACTGAGCACAGATATGGAGTGTTTTTCAGGCAGACAACGTATACTGGTGGTCACTGTCAGCAAAACTCTGCACTGTACTCCTCCTATATAATACAGCTGCTCCCCAGTCCCCACAATTAAGGAATAAGCACAAATATTTTTGCATCAAGATTAATAAACGGAGAGGACACCAGCCACGTCCTCTCCCTAACATTTCCAATGCACGAGTGAAAATGGCGGCGACGCGCGGCTGCTTATATAGAATCCGAATCTCGCGAGAATCCGACAGCGGGATGATGACGTTTGGGCGCTCTCGGGTTAACCGAGCCATACGGGAGAATTCGAGTATGCCTCGGACCCGTGTAAAATGGGTGAAGTTCGGGGGGGTTCAGTTTCCGAGGAACCAAACCCGCTCATCACTAATATATATATATATATATATATATATATATACAAAGAGCTGGAACACGGCACTCACAGGACTTCATAAATATGCATTGAGCAGGCTTAAAAAAGCTGATTGGACAGCATCATAGTCAGTGTCAACGTTTCATTTAATGCTAAATTTCGTCAGGACAAGATCTTGTTTTGACAAAATTTAGCATTATATGAAACGTTGACACTGACTATGATGCTGTCCAATCAGCTTTTTTAAGCCTGCTCAATGCATGTTTATGAAGTCCTGTGAGTGCCGTGTTCCAGCTCTTTGTATTCAACTTTCTTCACACGGGCACCTAGGCCTTAGTTCCGCTGTGGATTCCATTGGAGTGCCAGTCCTTTCACTGCTATATATATATATATATATATATATATATATATATATATATTAAGTTTTATTCTCTGTGTGTTGTTTTGTTTATAAAGTTATAAAATAAAAATCTTTTTGAAAATGTTCACAGTTGGTGGGATTTAAACCCTAGTCAGTCTGTATACATGACTGTGCTACTAACCCGATGAGCCACAGCAGCTCTGTGAAATTTTAGATATCTTTATCTTCTTATGTGTTATATATAAAAAGTAAAAAATAAAAATAAACATCTCTCTATGTCCCTCATAAATGATGCCAAAGTAATATAATTATTAAGATGTGCATAATGCTATTTATGATAGGAGCCAACTCTATGTTCTTTATATAAAATAATGTCTTATATTTATTATGCTTTGCAAAGATACAAATAGGAATATCGGGTGCACCCACAGGTGCATGATTACATCAGTCATTACCACAACCAATTAACCTATGGACTTTATTGATTGGTCAGTCCAGCCTTTCAATATATCCCTAACTGAGCAACCAATATCACCTTCTGAAGAAACTGCTGCCACGGAGAAACACGTTAAGGTATCTCCCTGCACTGCCTAGCCTTCTACACTGCCGGTAACCAGGTTCCCAGTACCTATGCTATTGCTTGTGATCACCGCAAATTGTACTCTCCATCACGTCCACACATCTGAAGCCATGCCCTCCCTCCCTCCCCGGATAACAACTAGAACCGCCGCTCCCATCTAGCAGCCGTGCCTTCATTTGTGGAACAGGGGCAACTATCATTCAGGTGGTGAGCTCCTGTGGGTGGCGGGGAGGTGGTAGCATAGTGCGTGCTTCCAGACTGCTCACAGTGCTTTTGTCTGGGTGGCACTTCGTTGTCTGCAGCATAAACATTACCTACATGGTATCGGATGGCAGTTGAACTTGAGAGCAATTTGGATACAGTTTATTTATACTAAGGAGAAACTTTGTTTCACTGACTCTGCTAAACCATTTAACCATTGGATACTTATCCACTTCAGTATAACAAAAGGCCAGTGCAGTTCTGGAGATATGTTATGAATACTAAATGTTTTTATCATTGTCTATATTAAATAATCAATTTTAACCATATGTTTATACGCTCCCTTTGATCTTTTAGTAGATTGTGTTTTTGTATTTTACATGGTATAGCAGAATACCTATTTATGACTGACCAATACTCATTTAAGAGTGCCTGATTCAATTATATCTAGTATATAATTGTTGAGTAGTTGGCATGCCAACTGTCAGGATTGTCAGGGGGCGGGATGTAGGGGGAGGTATTCTGCCGGTCACATAACTACATCCCCTCCCAATATCTTATAAGAAGATTTTATTATGTACTTGAAAAGTAAACCTTAAAACACTGTTAATTTGCATTTGTATGTACAGTGTATTCTGCAATATTTTGGTTTATTCAGAGCCATTTTTAGTGCCGGGTGAGTCATGCAATAGCATGGGGCACCACGGCCAGTGTCTACAGCAGTATTCTATGCGGTCTAGCCAACAGCATACAATACTGATAAAATGTCCCAACCAAAATAGCTGCCACCTTAAAGGAGACAAATGCTAGAGGTCCTACAGGGAAGAGTACGCCTATACAGGTTGAGTATCCCTTATCCAAAATGCTTGGGACCAGAGGTATTTTGGATATCGGATTTTTCCGTATTTTGGAATAATTGCATACCATAATGAGATATCATGGTGATGGGGCCTAAATCTAAGCACAGAATGCATTTATGTTACATATACACCTTATTCACACAGCCTGAAGGTCATTTTAGCCAATATTTTTTAAACCTTTGTACATTAAACAAAGTGTGTGTACATTCACACAATTCATTTATTTTTCATATATACCTTATACACACAGCCTGAAGGTCATTTAATACAATATTTGTAATAACTTTGTGTATTAAACAAAGTTTGTGTACATTGAGTCATCAAAAAACAAAGGTTTCACTATCTCACTCTCACTCAAAAAAGTCCGTATTTCGGAATATTCCGTATTTCGGAATATTTGGATATGGGATACTCAACCTGTACCAGGAAGTGCCGGGAGCCGCCGGACTCGGGAGATGCTGCTTGACCACGAGCGCCAAACAGGAGGAGGCCCACAGTGTGAAACTCCCTGACAACTAGCAAAAAGGTACCAATACTGGGCCAGGCCATACATGTGGGACATATACGTTGTCCTGGCCAGTACTATGTGGGGCATAATAAAGTGTCAGTCATTACTGTGTATCATACAAAGTAATGCCCCTGAAACTTTTTTATGCCCAACACAGTACAGCCCAGGACATCTTATTATGCCTCACAGTTTACACAGTGTATGGCTTATTATGGTGCAGGGGCATTATTGTGTGGTGCATATTATGGTCCAGGCGGCATTACTGTGTAGTGTATAATATGGTGCAATGAGCATTACTGTGTGGTGCATAATATGGTGGAATATTTTTTTCCTGTAAGGTAGTCATTTCCTGCAAGACCCCTCTATGGGGGCGCACACATTCAGCGCGCACATTTTTTTACTGTTCACATTGAAAGCCAAAATGCCTAGAAACGGCTCTGGGTATGCTTGTCAATGGCAAGAAGCACATATAACATGCTCCTGTTCCGTCTGGCAGTCTATATGTACCCGATAAGAAGGCTCTGTGTGACATGAAGCAATATGACTTATTTAATAAAATATACTAAATCAATGAAGGCAAAACACTATTACATACTGAAATTTCTTCTTAATAATTGCAAATATATTTCTTTATTTAAATGTAGAACACATTTCTGTTTATTTTAACACTACAGTATAAAACATATATGCAGTGCATCCAGAAAGTATTTACAGCACTTCACTTTTTCCACATTATGTTCTGTTACAACCTTATTCCACAATAGAATTAATTAATTTTTCCCTCACAATTTTACACACAATACCCCATAATGACAATGTGAAAAAAGTTTTTTTGTGATTTTTGCAAATTTATTTAAAAAAAAAAAAAAAAACATGTACATAAGTATTCACAGCCTTTGCCATGAAGCTCAAAATTGAGCTCAGGTGCATCTTGTTTCCACTGATCATCCTTGAGATGTTCCTACAGCTTAATTGGGGTCCACCTGTGGTAAATTCAGTTGATTGGACATGATTTGGAAAGGCACACACCTGTCTATATAAGATCCCACACTTGACAGTGCATGTCTGAGCATGAAGTCAAAGGAATTGTCTGTAGACCTCTGAGACAGGATTGTCTCGAGGCACAAATCTGGGGAAGGGTACAGAAAAGTATCTGCTGCTTTGAAGGTCCCAAGGAGCACAGTGGCCTCCATCATCCGTAAATATAAGAAGTTCAGAACCACCAGGACTCTTCCTAGAGCAGGCCTACCATCTAAACTGAGCAGGGCCCTAGTCAGGGAGGTGACCAAGAATTTGATGGTCACTCTGTCAGAGCTACAGCATTCCTCTATGGAGAGAGGAGAATCTTTCAGAAGGACATCCATCTCTGTAGCACTCCACCAATCAGGCCTGTATGGTAGAGTGGCCAGACTGAAGCCACTCCTTAGTAAAAAGCACATGGCAGCCCATCTGAAGTTTACCAAATTGCACCTGAAGGACTCTCAGACCATGAGAAACAAAATTCTCTGCTCTGATGAGACAAAGACTGAGCTCTTTGGCATGAATGCCGGGCTTCATGTTTGGAGGAAACAAGACACTGCTCATCGCCAGGCCAATACCATCCCTACAGTGAAGCATGGTGATGGCAGCATCATGCTGTGGGGATGTTTTTCAGTAGCAGGAACTGGGAGACTAGTCAGGATAGAGGGAAAGATGAATGCAGCAATGTACAGCGACATCCTGACCTCAGACTGGGGCGACGGTTCATCTCTTAGCAGGACAACGACCCTAAGCACACAGCCAAGTTGTCAAAGGAGTGGCTTCAGGACAACTCTGTGAATGTCCTTGAGTGGCCCAGCCAGAGCCCAGACTTCCGATTGAGCATCTCTGGAGAGATCTGAAAATGGCTGTGAACCGACGCTTCCCATCCAACCTGATGGATCTTGAGAGGTGCTGCAAAGAGGAATGGGCAAAACTGCCCAAAGATAGGTGTGCCAATCTTGTGGAATCATATTCAAAAAGACTTGAGGCTGTAATTGCTCCCAAAGGTGCATCAACAAAGTATTGAGCAAAGGCTGTGAATACTTATGTACATGTGATTTCTTAGTTTTTTATTTTTAATAAATTTGCAAAAATCTCAAAACATTTTCACATTGTCATTATGGGGTATTGTGTGTAGAATTTTGAGGGGAAAAAAATAATTTATTCCATTTTGGAATAAGGCTGTAACATAACAAATTGTGGAAAAAGTGAAGCGCTGTAAATACTTTCAGGATGCACTGTATATATACATACAAACTAATTTTCCTGGAGAGTAAATATATGGATATTGAAACATACTGTAATTATTATTTTCTCATTATTAACAACAAACAATTCTAGATGTATAGTAATACTTTTCAAGTTACATTATATTTAGTTGAAATAAAATAGCATGCATATGTGATCATATAAATACGTGTATTTTGAACCTACAATTTTAGCTATAACATGCAATTAATACTCTGTAGACATACATCTTTAGTAGCAGAATTAAGTTTGTTTGCATTCCAATATACAGATATATCCCGAGGGCCAAGAAAAAGCAGGCTAGAGGGTAAAATAATTTTCCTAAATATACCATATCCGGCCAGGATTCAGAAACTAAAGTTCTGATCTGGTCCATGAAAGCAATTCTGTTTACTGTATGCCACTATATATATATATGCATAGCTGGGTGCACTCTGCGCAATCACACACGTGGAAACACATCATATACAGTACTTGCTAGGTCTGCCATTAGGTAAAAATGTTATATGTATCTGTAATTGCAAGACAAATATAATTTTCCAAAGGAGTTATGCTGAATCTGCAGTCACGTTCCTCTTTTAGATGTGTACGAATACAGATGTTGGTCTAATTGGGCCATGTGTTTTCAATTAGACAAGGGTGTTTTTAATGTATATAGTTAGTTTGGAATTGGGGGAAACTTTTGTGGTTTGGGAATTTTAAGGAAAGAAGTATAACATATAACTGGCTAAGGACTAAGTTATGAGGGGAGACTAAACTAAATGGGTTTTAGTTATAGAAAAACATACTCATGAATTGAACTGAATTGTCAATGCAAGTATTACATAATTATTTTAATGAAAATATCATCAACTTTATATAAAACAAATCTGATCTGGAGTCTCAGGTCCACAAAGCCCCCAAACCGGTAAGGAATCCTTCTATTTAAATGAATGAGGAGGGGACTGCTGGGACATCATAGACCTATACAGTACATACCATAGTTGCATACCCTCCCATATCCTGCGGGAGAGTCCTGTTTGAAGATCTTTTCTCCTGCCTCCCTACATTTAAAATAAAATCTCCCAATTCTTTGGATTCTTCACTGCCTAGAGCTGTGCAGAAGTACATAATTCTCAGCGAGCCCTGTGATTATGCCAGTTGAAGATGGCGTAATTATCACAGGGCTCATTGCGCTTTTTTTGTTCACATTTTTTTATTTTTATTTGCCCAGATCCCATTTCCCATTATAACTATGGGAAATGCAATCTAATTACTAAAAAAAAAAAAAAAAAAGTGAATCAAAGAGTTTGGAGCAGTTTTTCATGAAAACTGCTCCGAAAGCCCTTTAATACATTTAGTAGATACTAATATAATGTGAAAACGGTGTGAAAAGACCCTTTTTCACATTTGTTTAGTAAAAATGTTAATAAATATTCCCCTTAGAAACATATGATATACTAATATAACCGCTAAAGCTTCACAGGTTGTTAATATCAGAAGTAGTGTAATATTAAGGATCCTGTCCCATTACTACTGTCAGATGTAACTGTGAGGGTCCAAGGTGTTGTAACCTGTTTTGTTGAAAGGACGTACAGCGAAGCTTAATAATAGCAGGCTTATTTTCATTGCACTCACTATTGATTTCAGTCAGTTAAAAGTGGTAACATTTTTTGTACGAAAACTAGTATAGAAACAGGGCTTGTTGTTTATGTATTATGAGGTTCATTCAGGTGTGGTTGGAGTTGCTCTATATGATGATGCAGTAGAAGGCGTATATTACAAGAGGACACCTCCTGCTGCAGTAGTGACCCGACCTGTGTCCTAGGACGTAGCATCGGAACACTCAGTCCCATTGGGTGGCTTGCGGCACCTATGGTGCCATGCAAGCCACCTGTCGCAGAGGCCGCAAAATCTCCATCACACGACGGAGATCCTTGGCCTATCATTGACCATCAATTACTGACCGTAATCCAATCGCACCTGACTGACCTCCTATAAGATGACAAACAACAGTGTAATTATATTTTAAGATCAAGCAGCAGTAAATTAAAAGGGAGGAGGAACCATGTGACAGGAATCATAGTACAGTAGACATAAACAATAACAGTATAAAAAGAAAGGGCGCTACCAGGCACTGTGTAGTGTTTGTGTTCTGAGTACAAGGTTTGTGGTTTGTGGCCCTCCTTGAACTATGATCATGTGCGCACATCCTGCAGCCATTATAGACACGCCACTCTGTCTCTTCCTCCTGAACGGGAGTGTGCACCTATATTATTTCACGTTGCTTCCATCTATTTGGATACTTTATTTATCATTTAGATTTGGCTATTGCAGTATAGAAGAATGGCAGATGTGGGGTTGTTTATAGGCATTTAACTTGGAAAATATGATCTTCAGCTTCATTTTTAACACTGTGAAGACACTGTGTTCTCTTTCACAGTTTATTGTGTTTTAGTAGAATAAGGCTGTCTCACTGTTATAAATAACACTGAGGAACCATGGGCCTGATTCAGACCTGATCGTAGATGTGCACATCTACAATCAAAAACTCGGACATGCGGGGGGACGCCCAGCACAGAGCTAGTCTGCCCCACATGCCAGGCCCTACCTCCCCTCCCCCACATTGTGAAAAAGCATTGCACAGCGGCGATGCTTTCACACCTGGCGAGTAGCTCCCTGCCTACGCAGCCTAGCTGCGGAGTAAGGCAGCTACCCGCCATGTTATTGGTCACACCAGATGCGTGTGATGTCATGCAGCCACTGCGACCCGCCCCAGCAACGGTCCTGCATTGTCCAGACTGTGTACCCCCAACGCCATTGGAACACCGACATCATGCCGCCTCCCGCCCCGCGACCACCTCTGCCTGTCAATCAGGCAGAGGCAATCACACCAGTAAAGAGGCTTTCACATCTCACTTTGTGCGCACACGCAGTGCGGCCAGTGCGAGTGCGCACACCAAACAGGGCTTCAGCCTGCGATTACTGCTGTTGCAGCGACAAGGTAAGAACACGGAGGGCATTCATATATGACAGGAGTGTCATAAACCTCCTGGCCCAGTGAACGCATGCTCTTGCAGGCACATGAAGGGTTAGCTGTTTTTGCTGGGAGGGGTTAAAATTTGTTGATAGGTCCGTGATTGGTTTAGGTAGATGGTGGAGGGAGTTTAGGGAGCTAAGTAGGGAATCTTCTGTTAACTCAGCCTCTCTTCGTTGGTGGACGTTAACTGAGAGGTACCATACATTCACTTTATTACTCTTTCTTATTTAACCTTACTGATTATTCCTACTTTTCTTTTACCTGTCTTTCCTATCCATACTCTTTGTCTCTCCTTCTTCTATTCTTTCCTTATTATAGCTAACTTATCCTGTATGTTATGGAGCTTGTGGGACGCGGATCAGGCCGTGCTGGCAGGCCGCGCCGGGTTGTAGCCCTCCCTGCACGTTACCTCGTCGGCTCCAGACGACCTCCGGAGTCCGGCGGGGTGGCTGCTGGGGTCGGTCGCGGGCGCTCGCGGACGCGGGCTCCCACGTCCGGCCTTCCAAAAGCTACTGACACTGCGGCCTCTCCGGCTCGGCAGATCGGGTCCACCCCACGGCTGCTGTTCCCGCCACCGCATCGCGATGCGCTGGCGGGGAAGCAGCCGCTAGTATAGAAGTGCGCGGCAGTGCTGGCCTCTGGGGAGCCGGAGGTCAGCGGCGCATGGCGCGCCAACAGCGTCCCCCTCAATGTGCAGATGCTGTAGATGGTGTGGAGGCTTCCACATCCATGAGTCGTGGGGCCAGCCTCCGGGGAGCCGGGGGTCGGCAGGGTAGGACACAGAGTGGGGCCGCCCGTTACTTGCAGGCCAGCAGGCCAGTTTTGACTAGTAGCGCTGGGCCGCCACGTGGAGGCCATGACAGCGCGCGTCGTACGCGCAGGGGCCCCCAGCAGCTGAACATTGCTGGTGCAGTGCTGTCGGGGCTCCTGAGGACAACGCCAGGGCATGCAGGCATCAGAGGTGCCATGGGCTGCAGGGGGTGGATGAGCGCAGGCTCAGCAGTACCAGCTCATCTATGGAGCTGGAGTCTGAGCGGGGTTTGGACCCGTTTTGGGCTCCAACCTCCCGTTCTACGGGCGGTTTGGGTCCTTCTGCGAGGGGCGCTAGACGTGGGCTAGAATCACACGCTGGGGTGGTCAGGGCTCCTGCCGGGTGGGATGCGAGAATACCGAGTCCGCCAGCGGCAGGTCAGGTGCAGGCAGCGCAAGGGGCGGTTGCAGACGCTGCGAGCGTGTCGGCCAAATGTGCTGCAGTGGTGGCCGCCTTGGTTCCCCTGCTCACCACCGGACCCGGTGGGGTGCTGGGGGGCGGAGCGGGGCGGCAGATGTAGGGGTGGTTTTGTCCCAATTGACACAGACGCTGGTGTCAGCAGTGATGTCTGCGATAGCTAGCGCGGCTGTTGCGGGTACAGTAACAGCTCCTACAGGCAGCAGGGTACCCGACAGTGCTGGTGTGTCTCCTTCTCTCGCACCCACAGTTGCAGTGTCCAGACCTGATGACATGGCGGAGCCCATTCAGAGTGGGAGACCCAGAAGAGGCGAGGATGTGGCAGCGCATGCAGCTGGAACTTCTGGTGAGTCCGCTTCTGACCCCGACTGGGTTGGATCGGGGACGAGTGCCGCTAGTTTGGAGATGGCGGTATCCGGGGGGGTCATCTTCATCGGTGGGCCGTAGACGGCGGAGGCATAGACTGCATAGACACGACCGGTACGGTGATAGTTTGGCATCTACTTCTTGCTCCTCGGGATCCTCTCGGGATTGCGGGAGGCGCTCTAAGGATAGGGTCCGGAAGCGCCGCAGGCGATCGTCCATGTCGAGCATGTCTGTGGAGTCGGCGCAATCGGACGAGGTCCGTTGTGCTAACATGCCGGTGCTTCAGGGTCTATGGCCGCGGGTGAAGGATAGGCTCAGGAAAGGCCGCTATGTGAACATCTTTGCCCTAACTGGCAAGACCAAAAAGGCGCTTGCGGTGGCTAGGAAGAAAGGGGAAGCGGCTGAGGATGCGTACATGTCATACCAGAATTGGCTACGGGGTATGTACGTGTTTGCAACTTGGGGACGCGGCCGGACGAACATATTAACATCATGCGTTATATGTTCTTAATCCACAAGCTATCCACAAAAGGCTCGGCATGGCGATACTACGACAAGGAGTTTCGTCGTAAACTGCATGGTCGTGAGATCATGGATCTGGGAAAGAAAGATGTCGAGCTTTATGTGGATGTGACGAATAATGACGAGTCCCCCACGGAGGCGGTTCCGACACGGCGTAAGAGTCGCGGTTTCTGGAACCCCCCGCAAAAGGCGTTCACAGGGAGGCCACGGAGTGCGCGTACTGGACACGGGAAGTGTTTTGCTTACAACAACTGGCAGTGTTCCTTGGGGACACGATGTAAGTTCAAACATCTTTGTATCTGGTGCGGCGGTACACACCCTATTAAAGACTGCGAGCGGACGGTGGAGGAGGGGAGGGGGGCAGCAGGCCAGCAAAACCACGGTCCCGCGGTGGCCGCCGCTAAGTAGAACCCCCACCCCCATCTGTTTGGAGAAAGCCCTATATCTCTATGCTCTCATTGGGTGTAACTATAAACTTTTGTGCGCCTGACTTACACTTGATTCAGAAATACTGCTATACAGTATTTTGAGTTGAATGTAACTTACAGTACAATACTACATACGGCTCAACATACACATGTAAGCCTGTAATTTTTGTCAGAGAAATTCTGTGCATATGCAAAATACATGTACTCTAGTCTAAATGAGGCTCCATTTGTATTTTAGGAGGAGTTTATTCTATTGTTAATCATTAAAAGTTACAGTATATGGCCAAAGCAAAATCTTATGATGTTGGGTATAAAACTAAGATAGATTTAAGCATAGCTCCCATTGGAAATATGTTTAATAAAACTATGAACAGTCAGCATTCATGAAGAATGTCTACTCAGAAGTCAGCTTGAAATAATTATGTCAAGGGTGTGAAGGTTTATAAAAATAATCAAGTCTAGTAGGAAGTTTATGTTTGTAAAGGAGACACTTAGTCTAAGATAACGGATGAAAATAAATAGCTGGAACAGCTGGGTACCGCGGTTGTTTTTAGATATAACAGAGCGCTGCTCACAAAATATCTCACAGCAGAAAATGAGAGACCAAAATGGCAGTATGAAAGAGCAAGGAAAGGAGGAAAACAGAGAGAGAAGTGTGAGAAGGAGAAAGAGGAGAAGTAGAAAGTGGGAGGGAGAGACAGAGAAATACATTGAAGAAAGAAAGTATGGATAAAATTATTAACAATTAACATTTCCTTTCCATCTACTGTATCTTCATGAGAATTAAGCGTTTATATAATAAACTATTATTATTCTACATATATATATATATATGCAGCATGGAAATTGAATATCATGCTTTATTGGTGACATCACCTCAAAGGCGACAGGACATCAATTAGGGGCTTTAAGAGGCTTTCCGGCAACAGCCTGCTGTAACATATTTTTACAGCTAACTGATTTTTAATATAATGTACCCTATTGGGGTGAAATAGCCTGGAAACGTAAACTTCAGAATCTCAAATAACTCTCAGTCCTGTAATAAAGACTTGATATAAAGCACTCTGCTGTGTGCTGCCCCCATAAGCTCTACTGTCTGATTTATACTGTGTGCTTTTATAGAACGTTTCTCACCCTTCCAAGGAAACACAACAAAAGGAAATTAGGGGAACTGAATCCCTTTTTTACTTTATAATCCAGTGTACCTATTTCCTCTGTGACCAAAGAAAAATGTGTAATACTCTGTGGAGTTGTAGATTAAAATGGTGCAGGTCAACTGGAAGGATTTGTTTGTGTAAAACTGTGTTCTAGACTAACAAGCTGTCTGCAGTTAGAATTCTCTTGATTTGAGAAATAACTTATTAGTCTAATCTCCATGCTTTCTGAGATTTGCTATATTGCTATATTGTTAGGTTGCAGGAGATGCGACTGAAATGCACTCGCCTCTACTTTGCCCATAGCGGCATTTGCTTGGTTCCGGAGCATGCACAGTGCAAAAATATTAAGGAAGTGCTTGGAGAACAGACTTGTATTCAACTCCTCATCAGGCCCTAAAGCTGGGTACACAGACAATTTTTAAACAATTGGGCCGATTTCGGCAGGTCGGAACGACAAATTGTTAAAATCATCCAGTATTGCTGACGATTTGCGCTCCCGTGGGTCAACAGCGACATTGCCCGTCGGATCTGCATGCAGCTCATTTTTATGACATTGCCAATGCCGACACCCCCACCAGGTCCTGTCGCTGCCGATGTCATGCTGGGCACACATTGCCTATTGTGTACACAGCTTAAGTGTGAAATACATAAAAGTAATACATTTGATACCATAAGGGAAATGTATCAAGCTGTCTAAAAGAAACAAGTGGTAGTTGCCCTAGCAACCAACAACTTCTAGCTATCATTTATCAAGTATGTTCTATAAAATGCTAGCTATATTTGATTGGTTGCTATGGCTAAATTCTTCAGCTGTCTTCTTTAGAAGGATTGATACATCTCCCCACAAGTCATATACACAGGGCCATCTTTTCGTATAGGGGTTAATGGGCAGGTGCTCAAGGGCCCCAGGACTATAAGGGCACAAGGCTGATAGCTGAGGGTCTCCTTTTTGCAGGGGTACCAGATTTTTGAAAATTATCCCTGGGGAACTTGGAGATATCTGACTACAAAGCAGTGGTCCCCATCCGAGCCTGTTAATTGCTCTTCCCAGCTAGATATCTCAGGTTAAGTCTGACTTAGAGTTTTTCTGAGGGTAAACTCCAAAAGCGGGGACTCTCCCCTTTCAGTGGACACTGGCAGCTTGTCTCTACTATGTCCAGAACCAGAGATATAATATCAGCCTTCCAGCAGCCTGTCCCAGCTCCAGTTCCACATGACTGGTATGTAGTTTTGTATTTTCATTGGTGGATTGCTCTGGCTCCTGAACTCTGATCCCCAAGTCCCCAGTACCTCCTGATAGGTGGGACGCTCTAGCTTTTTTTTTTGTCACATTTGAAAGCTAAGAAATCTATTTCCAGTGACTAGCGATATCTGCAGTCAAGCAAGCTGCCCTCCCACCGGAAAATGCTGAAAATAAAGCCCACTCCACTATCCACCCCTCCCCTGCGTATTAAACACTCCCTACCACCGTGGAAGTCATGTACCAGGGCCCCTTCATTCAGCTCAATGCCCCTTTCTACAGTTTAGTGTTCTCCCTCCTGCCCCTTCTCCCACCATCTGTGCAGTAAAGTATCAATTAGCAGATATTACTGCTTCAGGTCCTAAATGCTGAGCAGAAGATAGAACACTCCCTACCACCTGCGGGACATCAAAACTGCCGCTGATGGCACCCCACACCTGTACCACTGGAGGATGGGTAAGTGCCCAGTGCATTGCTTTCCCAGTGGGCTACACTGCAGTTAAGATGACCCTCCATATACAGGGCAGCATTCTGCAACCTGTCAGTTATTCCTTAGTTAAGTGCTTTCTCCTACGTTAGTGTGTGATTTCACAGTGATTGATGCAGAGGAAATTAAAAAGTGCTGTTCAATTATTGAGGAAAGGCAAGGTGAGACTGACTAGCTTCTGCTCTGCTGCCACAATACTATGTTGATATTGTACAGTATCTAGCCTCATTTTTTTTTTATATATCCCATATGTAGATAATTGGCTTCCAAACACGGATAGCAGTGAATACAGAGAACAGAAAACCCTGTTTAATGTTCTAGTATTTTAGTAAAAGTTTTTAGTAAAATAACCTTAGTGTACACAGTATATCTATACTAATTAAAACCACATTCTGCTTAGAGAAGAAAGCACACTTGATGAGAAACTATCAGCTTTATAATATAAAGGGCGGTATCTTATTAGCCCCAATGCCGATCAAAACAGCTGGATATCACGATTTATGACCGATGGTCATTATAGCGGTATCCAATTAGAGGCTGTTTTGATTGCACGAAAACAAATGAGATTGGGAATAAGTCCCTGATCCCATGTGTTATCGCGGGTCTGGCGGGCATTTATCGCGTATCTGGCACCCGACATATAATCCCTGATAAGTGCCGGCGGCATCGGGAGAATAGGATGCTGGCATTGGAGCTAATAGAATAGCTGCTAATAGGATACCGTCCAAAGAATAGATACATATTTTACATTTGTTAATACTGAGCAACCATCACCCATATGTCTACCATGCACCATAATGTAGTAATCAGTGGTTTGGATGGTGGTTTTAAATCTGCTGGCAGTGGGTGGCATTTTTACAATGGCCAAACTGCTGGAACCCACCGCAAAACCGCCACATTTGTAGGCCAATCAGAAAGTGAGGACTCCCAAAACTCTTAAACCTCCCAATGCTAATGTGTGGACCTCCATTCTAAAAGTAAAACATTCTATACCCTTAATACCAAGAAATAATGACACGGAGACTTGAATTTGGCAGAAAATTGTTAGCTATTTATTGTACCCTAACCACTAGAAAAACTTGTAAAGGAAATATTCAGTTAGCATGTCGTATCAACCGAAATATGGTGGCAGAAAAAAGAACGGCTACAACCCATGAAGATAACCTCAGAAACCTTAAAACTCAAACAATCCTAATCTACCACAAAAACCATACATAGGTAATAGGTGCCCGACTCATACCTCCACGCTGACTACCCACCCTGATGGGTGATGATGCTGCCCCCTGTTGGGTGATCTAGCGGCCTTTAAAGTCAATGGAGGTGAGTGCACCTAAACCACACCAATACTGTAAAAACTGTGACTAACAAGTCAAACTAGAACCTGCCGTTCTTTTCCGCCAACAAATAGCCAACGAAAAACCACAACTAACAACCCAAAGCCAAAACACTCCGTGTCAAACAATCTACAAATTGGGGTGAGAGGGCGGGAAGGCAAACTAACAGAGACCCCTAGATGACCTATACAACCCTATATATGCTGATCCCTCCCCTATATGACATTGGCTGTAACCTTTCATAACAATTTGGTCCACACCCATCACAGGAGGTTTAACTCTCTCCATTCCCATGCCTGTCATTTCGTTCTCCTAAACCTCCTAATGCTAATGTGTGGACCTCCATTCTAAAAGTAAAACATTCTATACCCTTAATACTAAGAAATAATGACACGGAGACTTGAATTTGGCAGAAAATTGTTAGCTATTTATTGTACCCTAACCACTAGAAAAACCTGTAAAGGAAATATTAAGTTAGCATGTCGTACAACGGAAATATGGTGGCAGAAAAAAGAATGGCTACAACCCATGAAGATAACCTCAGAAACCTTAAAACTCCAACAATCTTAATCTACCACAAAAACCATATATAGGTAATAGGTGCCCGACTCATACCTCCACGCTGACTACCCACCCTGATGGGTGATGACGCTGCCCCCCTGTTGGGTGATCTAGCGGCCTTAAAAGTCAATGGAGGTGAGTGCACCTAGACCACACCAATACTGTAAAAACTGTGACTAACAAGTCAAACTAGAACCTGCCGTTCTTTTCCGCCAACAGCGAAAGACTCTTGCACAGAGTCTTCGCACCGCCACCATACCCTCAACCTAACTCCTGCAACACCTGAAATAGATCCTCCAGGAAAAATATCATCCCTTCCTTGGACAAATGCACACCATCAGGCCGAAAAAGGTGACTTTCACAGAACCGAATCCTAGGGTGGCGAACCACTTTCCCTCCGTGGGCCAATACCCACTTCGCCACCGCAGCGTTCACCTTTTGCCTGGCCTCATCAATAGGGCGACCGTCCGCCACTCCTCGCCAATGCAACCTTGGCACCATCATGGAGAACACCAAAACACAGCTGGGCCAAGCTGCGGCAACGCTGGCCAGATCTTCCATCATGGACCATCTCAGCTCTAAAGACGTCCTCTTCCCCAGATCGTTGCCACCCAAGTGGACAACCAGAACCCTACAGTCTCCATGCTCCCTGACTTGACTGACCAATCTACTCTTCAAATCTTGCCACATCATTCCACGCCAACCAAGCCAACGAACACCATGAGCCCGGGGAAAAAACTGTGCCCCTTCCGCGGCCAAAAACCTGGCTGCCCAGTAAACATAAGAGTGGTCAACCACCCATACTGACAATTCGTCTTCTACCCAACCTAAAGTGAAGGAGAGGAATAAAATTATGTTAGTAAATATCCTAACATGAGCTTATTTCATGCATTAACCCTGAAGGATCTGCCAAAAGAAAAAAGGTTTTCATTTCTTATTGAGTCACGGCCTAGCCGCTCTAAACAAGCTTCAAGCCAATCGAAGCATAACATAAAAACACAACAGGAAAGATCAAATAAAATAAACCAAATAAAAGGGGGTGAGGTGGGGGGGTTAAATGGGAAAAACATGTAAGAACTCAGCTGGAGATGAAAGCATAAAAAACCTGCTGAGGGACTTTGTATTGGAACTAATCAGCCGAATTGTGTAAATTAAGATTCAGTCCGTCAGGTCAGGCAAAAAATCGCAAAAGAACTCCAGACCCCCACTGCCAGCAGCGGTGAGTAGCTAATCCCTGAGTAGGATGAACAGGGGAGACAAACAGACACAAACTGCACAATGACGTACTTAACCATCCAACATTAACTTATTAACATTTATTAAAACTGAAAAACTCATGAAACCGGGCGAATATAACGTTTGTAACTGGAAGACTTCCAGCGCCCCACCGCCTGAATCTCCGCAACGGAAAACCCTGCCGACGCAGCCGACGTCGCAGCCCCTATACGGAAAGAATGCGTACCGAAAGCAGTGGGTGAAAGGCCCAAGCCAGCCAGACAGCGACTAAGCATCCAACGAAATTGATATTTCGTCAATGGTAAACCGTCATAGTGCAGCAGCCATGACCCCCTCACATTGGGCCGAACTGCTGCATATTTCAATGCCAATCTCACCGGGCAAATGCTCTCCTCCAGAGACGGTACCAAAGTGACCCATCTTCCTCTACCTACTTGGTCCGTCTTAGAGCGACGCAGTCTGCAGAGCAAAGACCTCTCACCCACCATCACGTCATCTTGAAGCATGCGCGAATCTGCCCATTTAGATGGCGCTACCAGCTCCGAAACCCGAAAGGCTCTGTGATAAGCCATGGAGAACGTCAACTGGAACAACAGCGACTCAAAAAGCGATGATGCGACACCGACTACAGCACCGATGACAGCTGGTAGCAAGGCCGCATCGATGGGGCGCCGCCTATCTGGCGGCGCTGGCGCCACACGCGCCCACCCTTTCATCACCTTCACATCGCCCGTTCTTTGTCACGTCAGGAAGACCCTTGATTTTATTAAAAAATGAAATCCCTGCTAAGTACCGGGACACCACCGCTCTGGACCTACCCATGACAAAAAGCTGCCAAATAAAAGAAAGCATCATCCGATGCCCACTCTTACCTTCTTGACCCCGTACTTGGACAAACTCTTCCCACTCGCTCCAAGCTTGACTGTAAGCCTTGAGCGTGTTCGGAGCCACTGATCGCATCGCTAGGCTCTCCAGTCCGGTCCGATCACCTGCCAGAAATAACCGGGACATTGAAACCCTCGCTCATTGGCCTCTGGTGCCAACAGCCGAAATCTTTCCCACTGCACGCGGGACAACGCGTCGGCAATTCCGTTCTCAATTCCAGGAACATGTTGCGCGTGGAACCATACATTCCTACGCAAGCATGTCAGCAACAATTGCGCAAGCTCCCTCAAACCACCAGCGACTTCGCCCTCTGATTATTGATCGCATGCACCATGCCCAGATTGTCGCATCTGAACAAAATGCTGCGATCAGCCAGACGTTCGCCCCAAACCTCCAGGGCTACCATCATGGGGAAAAGCTCTAGCAGCAAAAGGTCCTTAGTGAAACCTTCACGACACCATTCCTCCGGCCAAGGGGCCACACACCAAGATCCCTCTAGGTAGCAACCGAACCCAGAGGAACCCGCCGCGTCGGTAAACAGCTGTATTCCAGCATTGTCAACCGTTGGGGCCAACCAGATACGCACCCCGTTGAAGTCCTCGAGGAACGAGGCCCAAACGGCCAAATCCCTCTTAAACTCGGAGGACAAGCGAATGAAATTATGCGGTCTGGGACACCCCGCCGTCGACCTCTCCAGCTTTCGGCAAAAAAACACTGCTTATCGGGATGACCTGACAAGCAAAGTTCAAGAGGCCCAGCAAAGACTGCGCCTGCCGCAGCGTAACTTTGCGCGACGCCATGAACTGCCCGATCACCTTGCGAAGCTTGGCAACCTTGGCCTGAGGAAGGCGACATAAGCCTGCCACCGTGTCGATTTCAATCCCCAAGAACGACAAGCAGGGGACTGGCCCCTCCGTTTTATCCTCGGCCCCAGGAACGCCAAAGTGATAAAACAGGGCTCGAATGCTGAACAACAAATTGCTGCAGCGCGGTGAATTTGCCGGGACCACACACAGGAAATCATCCAGGTAATGCGCTACCCCATGACCTCCCATAGAAGACTCCACGCACCAGTGTAAAAATGTGCTAAACTTTTCAAAGAATGAGGAGGAAACGGAACACCCCATCGCCAAACATTTGTCAATGAAATATTCCGTTCCGATCTGAAAACCCATAAAACAGAATGAGTTCGGATGCAAAGGCATCCAACTTAATCGGCGTTGGAGCCCTGTTGAGCGGTCCCGCTCCCGGGGGGTTTACCATAGCCTTGCTTACCCTTCCCCCTTGAGCCCTGCCGATTCCCCTTTAAACAGTTGGAGGCCGGGTGGAAGCCGCCGCATTGCAGGCATGAGTGTCGAAAACGACACTGCCTGCCGAAGGAACAGGTAGCATTATTATATGCGAAGCATTTCCCCCTCGCGGGTGCCTGTCCGCCTCCTCGATTAGCCGATCTTCCTTTCCTGCCCAGCCCCCCCCCCCCCCTCCCCCGCGCTAAACCCCAGGGCTGATGACCCAGCGCGCTGCCCATCCGCCCCCGGATTCCGGGGCTCCTTCGCAGCTTGAGAGGTCGGGTGACCTGGAGCCATACCTCCATGTCTTTGCATCCAAAATCAATTATCTGCAAGCAGTCCTGCTTTTCCCGAAACTTCTCGTCATACATTCGCCATTCTACTCCTGTTGACGCTCGTTGCATGTCGTGTATCAGGTGCAAGTACCGGATGATGTTCATGTGTTCATCCGGCCTATCCTCCAGATAACACGCCACAAAGATACAGAAACCAGCCAGCCTGTTGTCAAACGAACGGAAAGCCTCAGCTCCTATGCCCTTCTTAGCCTTCGCTGCCTTATACTCCTTCTTCGCATCCTTAGTCAGCTTGAACAGATCCACGTAATCGCCTCTACTGATTTTTCTTTCGGCAGCTATCCCGCAAACCCCTCAACACTGCCGTATAGACGCAGTGAACCACTACGGGCAAATTACGGCGCTTCTTGGCCTTGCGAGTGCTCTCGCTAAGCCGTTTGCACCTCTTCCGCTTCTCCCGCTGCCCTGCCGCCTTTTTCGCGTACCTCATCGCCCGCTTCTTCGCTCTAGTCATGCTACTAACCTCGGACGCTTGCGACGAAGAGGAGGAACTGACAGAACTAGAGCGCGCGGAGGAGCCCGATGCCGAATCCTCCATCTCACCTGACGTTGCCGACCACTCAAACTTCGAAGTCCTCGTCTTCGCTCACGTCTACCGTGGCCTCACCACGAACACCTGAAAAAGAAGACAAAGCACGGGACCCGGAAACCACCCCAGGAGCATGCCTACTATTCCGGGGTATCTCCGCCCGCGACTCGCGTCCGCGCTCTGTTCCTACCTGTTGGTTGCCTAACTGCGCCGCGGCCACCCCCAGGTCACGACAAGCGCGCGCTATCTGCCTGACTGCCGACCCCGTTGGCGTGAAGGACGCCCCCGCTACTGTGCGCGTGCCTGAACGCCTCGCTGTCCCCGGAGATGCGGCTGCGATCAATGGGCCCAATGCCGCTACCACCGATGACAGCGCTGAGGCTAACTCCTCGGAGGCCTCCTGTCTGCCCCCTCCGCCTACTGGCCTGCCGTCCAGTGGCCGTCGAGAAGGACCCCACCGGTAAATAGTCTGCCTGCACCCCTGCTGACCTGCTGGCCCCCCA